>NC_088370.1:42968633-43006133 GCF_034508935.2 Berghia stephanieae | reverse complement strand
CACTCATTTCAACAGTTGCTTCGTAAAATGGCTCAAGAACATCAAGAGAATTTTTCAAGCACAGCATTTCTTGACTGTCGAGACACATCGAGTCTTTTCCAGACAAGCAAAGCATTGTTGTAACTTCGTCGTGTTGCTCTTTATAGCTCCTCGTCATCTCGAAAGTGCTATTCCATCGGGTCTCCGCGTCTTGCTTTAGTTTTTTCATTGGCTTGTCTTTGTTTGTGTGGAGCTCCTTGGGATTATTACTAGCAACAGTGCTGGAGTGAAAGAAAGTGACAATGTTCTTAACTTTTCGTTGTAGTCTACAGACATCATCTGTTTCCTTGATGGAGGCCTTCACAACGAGATGGAGGGTATGGGCGAAACATGGCTGGTGGCGAATTTTACACAACTCAATGGCGTTTTTTATGTTTTATGCAATATCGGAAACGATGACTGCCACCTTCTTCTCAATTCCCCATTCCATGAATACAGACTGCAGTTCTGAAGACAAGTTTTATGCGGTGTGTCTCTTTCCATCACTTTTAGTGCTGAGGACATGGTACGTTAGAAACCACTGTTCGGTTATGTAGTGTGCTGTTATGGTCATATAACCCTCATTGGCGCGTTGTCATTGAGAGATGTGCCACTTGTAACATTGCCTCTGTAAGACTCATCCTTTCCTTTTTGTAGCGAGCTGGCAATAACTGTGTCGATAGTCGCTTTCGAGAGATGATATCATATCTGAAATGAAACATAATAACAATGTTAGTAATGATAATAATAGTAATAATAATAATAATAATAATAATAATAATAATAATAATAATAATAATAATAATAATAATAATATTAATAATAATAATAATAATAATAATAATAATAATAATAATAATAATAATAATAATAATAATATGATGATGATGATGATGATGATGATGATGATGATGATGATGATGATGATGATAATGATGATGATGACGATGGTCTAAAACTGGTGACGACGACATCGAATTTCTCATCAATGAAATAGGTCCATCTGAAAATGAATGTATAGTAATAGTAACAAAAAAGGTGCGACTAAAAAAAAAAGGAAATGAGGGAGTGATGGTGTTAAAAAAAAAAATTACAACGCATTCTATACTTAGCTAGGATCGAGGGAGGTAATGAGTCTTCGGAATCCTTTGCGTTTCACCACAGATAATGGTTCCATTTCTGTCGTTACCGTGTTGAGGATGAGGTCATCGATTTCTTGTCTTCTTGACGAATCCGGTTTGTATTTGGTTGTCCTCTCGATTTCTTGGGCAAGCGTGGGTTGTACCGTCACGGATCCGACAGAAGATGATGGTACCCTAAGTCTCTCTCGTCTTTATTTGCACCCAGTTTTCTTTTTGGAAGCCTCATATTGCTCCAGTTCATTCGATTGTTTTGACTTGATGTGTCGGTTCAAGTTTGTCGTTGATACATGTCTATACAAGAAACGTTGACAGCAGATGTTGCACACAGCAGTCGTGTTATCGGGTTTGAGGGTGAAAAACTTCCAACGGGTAGAAGGCATGTTGATCAGATGGTTGGTAGAGCAGCGATCGTATGAACATGAATGTGTAAAGCTCGAAGATGAATGAATTGAGCAGATCATTTACAGTATTTATACAGAATATGAGCAATGATGGCGCGAACGTTTTAGATAGGAAATATATTTTAATTGGGTACAAATTGTTATGTTATTTGTTTCTAGCCAATGAAAGTATTATGGAACATTAACCAATCAGACAGATTATGATGTTATCCATTAATTACAACTGAACAAAATGCGGGCTCATTTTCTATTGGTCTAAAGTTATTTGTTTGTTTATCAAGGAAGCGGGAATATGCATAATGTATATTTTGTTTTGAAACTGGGCTGCACTCTAGCGACCTCTTTAGCATCTTCATCTAGTGCAAAGTAGCAATTACTAGTATAAAGTGCAGACCTACCGCTTCCTTCATTATTCCCAGATAATTCCGATTTCTCGGGAGGGGTTCGGAATAGGGGAGTTTTTTTTTTTCAGCACGCCATGTAATGGTTTGCGGAAGTCAACACATATTTACGCATAAAACTTGCAGTTTGATGTCAACAATTAACACCAACTACCATCTCACTAAAAAAAACCCCAAAACACTTACAGACAGACACACATACACACAAACACACAATTATTCACTTTTATTGTGCTTGATTCTCATAACTGGATATCGACAGATACTTTTTGACAACGAGCCTTATGTCAAAAATATTAAAACGTCCTTGTCAGCAACACATTTGTCTATAACATGATTTGCTTTCAAAAACAGAGTGACTGGTTATACATGTATATCGTGGACCTAGATGTTTTTAAATGCCATTTATTCATCATAGAATTCTGTCTTTTGCAAGTTTAAATTGACCAGGTTTAACTGTAAAACACAGTTGACAGGTCTAAACAAGTTCGTCCAATTATAAAAGGAAACATGATTCAGAAAAAAATACCACCAAAGCAGTTTTGTGGTGTGTGATATGTTGATTTGGCGTTGGGTTGGCACGTTCCCTCTCCTTTCCTACTTCCCCCCCCCCCCCACCCCGCTCCTTTTCCGTCATTAGAGCAGGACATACATCAAGTGGTGTCATATTCACTTAAGACTTTTATTTATATTTATCGCGCCAAAAGTTGTCGGTGTTACATGACCACCCTCACCTCCTTTTTCGGTTATCTTGACCCGCATTTGTCGTCATTAGTCTACAGTCGACATCTCTTCCCTAGAGGTTGTGTTCGCGCGTAAAGCTTGTGCATTATTATTATTATTATTATTATTATTATTATTATTATTATTATCATCATCATCATCATCATCATCATCATCATCATCACATCATCATCATCATCATCATCATCATCATCATCATTATTATTATTATTATTATTATTATTATTATTATTATTATTTTTTTTTTTTTTTATTATTATCATTATCATTATCATTATTATTATTATTATTATTATTATTATTATTATTATTATTATTATTATTATTATTATTATTATTATTATTATTTTTATTATTATCATTATCATTATTATTATTATTATTATTATTATTATTATATTATTATTATTATTATTATTATTATTATTATTTTATTATTATTATCATTATCATTATTATTATTATTATTATTATTATTATTATTATTATTATTATTATTATTATTATTATTATTATTATTATTATTATTATTATTATTATTATTATTATTATTATTATGGTTTTAAAAAAGTTAAACAAGATTGTCATATTTTTATGTAGGTACGTATGATAATACTTTAGAAGGGTTCCATCCCCACCCCCCACATCCCACTTTTTTTCAAGGTAACGTATACCTATACCTACCCCGGACCCGCTTTGACTTGTCAAGGATGATGATGATGGATGATGGTGACGGTTGTGGTGATGATTGTCAATGGCATTATGGTGGTCGTTACTCCGTGATAACGGTACTGATGACAACCATGATGATGATAGTGATGACTATGTTTGTGATGATGGTGATTGTAATTATTAGTTGTTCTGTGGCTCAGCGGTAAGGTGTCTCTTCTTGTCATAAATCAAGCGATGTTAAGCGTTGTAAGTGGTCGAGTGGGTGACAGTGATCCTGGAAAATTCTGATCCCGAAGTTAAGTCTTTGTGTAAGGCACTTACCACACATTACTTTACTCGACTCGGGTGTGAATGTATAACTATCTATAAGCAGTGACGGATACTATTAAGAGTTTTAGTACAAAAAAAAAGACCCCAAACAGGCGACTGGTACTTTATGAAATGGATTTATGGTTTGTATGGCCTGCTAGAGGAAAAATTGAATTATTATGAAGTTCATTGAGAATGGTTAATCCGTGGAAATGCGCTTTGAATTCATACACCTGCTTGACCACTCCGATTCCAATATAAACGACTGATTAATGTTCCCATATTATAAACTATAGTTAGCTGAAAATCTTTCTCTGTCGGGGCCCCAAAAGTATGGAATATATTAGATAAAGAAATCAAAGACGCTCCCGAACTTTAATAATTTTAGGATTCTTTTGAAACTATTGCTTTTCAGATAAGTTAGCAATAGTATTTATGTATTTTTACCTAGGTATTGTCTTTTAGGAGCACTTTGAGGATTCTGCGAGCTGTTTTGATTGATGATTACATTAACGTGTGTTGATATTTATTTAATTTATTATAATAATTAAGGTGATGCTGATGCTGATGCTGCTGCTCCTGCTGATAATGATGGTGAAGATAAATAAATTTTAAAAATAATAATAAATAAAATTCCCTTTATTCATCCCATAGGGGAGGATTTTATCTAGGGTCTATTCTAAGGGGGGACTGGAATAACACAGGCGTCAACCACACTGCAGCGCCGCAAAGTGAGCTAGGACGAGGTGACTTGCTCAAGGCCACACAGTGCATCGGCGGGTGATCGAGCTCGGTACCTTTTGGGTGCGAACCAAAGACCGAACCGCTGAGCCACGCTGCCCCTCATGATGATGATGATGATGATGATGATGATGATGATGATGATGATGATGATGGGAACTAACAAATTACACAGGCATCTAACATTGAAACATTCCATATTCAAAGCTAACGTTTTACTACTACTGTAGTGTTCATTGATAGATGGGTGCGTGTAGTGTGTGTCATAGAAATAGCCTTAGTGTCTGTGTGTCTCTCTCTCTCTCTCTCTCTCTCTCTCTCTCTCTCTCTCTCTCTCTCTCTCTCTCTCTCTCTCTGTGTGTGTGTGTGTTCGTGTGTGTGTGTGAATGTCAAACTTTAGTAGGTTTAATGAAGTCTTGTCACACACGCGTGATACACCTATACGAATTTCCCTACCCAGACACACTAACATCTGCTGACAAGGAGTGAGGGCTGTGAAGAACCACAGACTACCGTGTGCAAACGTTGGCGATTGGTATCGGATGGCAAACGGTGATCGTTTGAAATGATTCGAAACACTCGTTCCTACCCCTCCGCTCGTTCGGATCCTGATCGTCTCAAGTCTCAAGATCGTCTCAAACTCGTCAACCCGCTCGCTCGATTTACCAACTCGCTCTTCCGGCATTGAGATCGGACGATGAATCGTGGCTTGGCGCTCGAACGTCGATCGGGTAAAAGCGATCAAAGAACCCAACACTAAAGACACCCTGTACCAAGGACGCGCATCGCTGATTTTCTGACTTCGCTAGCGAAGGCGATCGATTTGTGCGATCGATTTCATAGCGTTGAAAACCTTCAGAAATCTGCGTAGTGATATTATAGTGATACAACATTATGGCACTAGTCGTGTTCACAAATGGCATAGGGGTCGACATCATTAACGTAAATCATTTAAAATAATATATTTATGTCTGCAAACAGAAAAATACGGAAGATTATCGACAGAAACTAATATTTTACTATTCTACGCAAGGAATTTACCCAATGGAAACCGTACGGTGCTCTTATTGGCTAACCAACCAGGGGCCTCGATAAGAAAAATATCCGCCATTTTGATGTTGGCTGGGAATCGCGTTACTATAGTAAACAAGCGCTGATCGGCCGTTCATGAAAACAAGTTGCTGCTCGCTCGTTTAACTCAAAATTATTCAAAACGATAGTGATTGTAGTACTGAGTGTTAGTGAGGTGATGTGGTGTTGGTGGTGGTTGTAGTTGTAGTAGTAATAGTGATGATGATGTGGTGGTGGTGATGATTGTAGTTGTAGTAGTAGTGGTAGTGATGATGATGTGGTGGTGGTTGTAGTAGTAGTGGTAATGGTAATGATATGGTGGTGGTGGTGGTTGTAGTAGTAGTGGTCGTGATGATGATGTGGTGGTGGTGTTTGTAGTAGTAGTGGTAATGATGCGGCTATGTGGTCTAGTAGTATGACACTCCATTCCGGATCGGAAGGTCCTGGGTTCGAGCCTCGCGCTCGGCGCATAGTTGAGTCCTTGGAAAAGGCTCTTTACTCACATTGTCTCACCGTACTCAGGTGTAAAATGAGTATCTGGCCGTCAACAGAGTTGTCTTTGTCCGAAAAATTGTAATATCGCCTAACAGGCGTCATGTCCCGTCCTACATGTTAAATGTTGACCAGGGACCCCTTGTAAAGCGCTTTGAGCACATTTAGTAGATATTGCACTATATAAAGCTCAATTTAAAAAAATAAAATATTTCAATGATGATGATATGGTGGTGGTGGTGGTTGCAGTAGTAGTAGTGGTAGTGATGATAATGTGGTGGTGGTTGTAGTTGTAGTAGTAGTGATAGTGATGATGATGTGGTGGTGGTTGTAGTTGTAGTGGTAGTGATGATAATGTGGTTGTGGTGGTTGTAGTAGTAGTTGTAATGGTGATGATATGATGGTAGTGATGGTTGCAGTAGTAGTGGTAGTGATGACGATGTGGTTGTGATGGTTGCAGTAGTAGTGGTAGTGATGACGATGTGGTTGTGGTGGTTGTAGTAGTAGTGGTAATGGTAATGATATGGTGGTGGTTGTAGTAGTAGTGGTCGTGATGACGATGTGGTTGTGGTGGTTGTAGTAGTAGTGGTAGTGATGCTATTGTGGTGGTGGTTGTAGTAGTTGAGGTAGTGATGTGGTGGTGGTTGTAGTAGTAGTGATGGTGGTGGTTGTGGTAGTAATGGTAATGATGATGATATGGTGGTGGTGGTTGCAGTAGTAGTGGCAGTGATGACGATGTGGTTGTGGTTATTGTAGTAGTGGTAGTGATGATGATGTGCTGGTGGTGGTGTAGTAGTAGTGGTAGTGATAATGATGTGGGGCTGGTGGTTGTAGTAGTAGTGTTAGTGATGATATTGTGGTGGTGGTTGTAGTAGTAGATGATGTGGTGGTTGGAAAACACATTACAGGTTATTATAATACATGATTACACACATTCTCTAACTTCATTTTTTGACAGCTTCGTTGTGCCATAAATATACGCAACAGTTCTGAAACATTTTATTGCGGATTTTGATATTGTTTGTGTTTTTCTTGTGTCGTTATGTTGACATAGATACCGAATGAATGGTAATTACTACATTCTCAGCCAACAACAAAATGGCGCTGAATGCTTTCATTGGTGGACACTTTTTAGGCTTCGTACGTATTCTCATTCGTTTAATTCTATGATTCTACGCCACTGCCTTCCACTACTTTCTGCTACCCGGAAGTAAACATTTACTCCGATCAGCTGTTAAACCGCATACTATCTTGCCCAACACTAATGTAACACCATGGCCTACTTCATAACATCTTTACATAACATTAACCTAATAGTGTGAGCACCATAGAAGCTGCTGCCACGCATTGTCGTGTGAAATCTGAAATAGAGGAGAATAAAATACAAAAACTTATTTATTCTTAGGGCTGTTGCAACATCATTATATCCGACTCACTTATAGATAGTTTAAAGCCGGAGATTGATCAACTCTAATCTTTTGCGTATCCTTGCTCTTAGTGTCAGAGTAGAGGGGTATCTCCAATTCCAAAGCGGGCAAAATTAGTGTCAGTAGTCACAATGTTTTTTTTACCTCAAATTGAAACTCAGGCTTTTCACTCCAATCTAAAACCGAAGAGTACCCGCGTTTTTATAAACCTGCTGGCAGCAATTTGATATACTTCACTGCTCAACTTCACAATTGCAGGTAAACGACTTTTACTTTTTTTATTACAAGGCAGGGCACGATCTTACTTTAAGGTTAACAACAAGATATGAAGTGAGTAGAAAAGTGCCAGAAGAATAAAAAAATTTTTCGCGGCGGTGGTGGGGTTTGAACCTGCGACCTTATTGGTACGACAACTCCGCCTGAGACATTGAGTATGCTCCGGTGTATTTCTTGAAATGACTTTGGGTTTGAAACGAATATTTTTGTGTTCGTGGATAGCTCACACGGTAGAGCCACGCTCTCACCTGCCAGGCGGAGTTGTCGTACCAATAAGGTCGCAGGTTCAAACCCCACCACCGCCGCGAAAAAAATTTTTATTCTCTATTGTCTTCTGGCACTTTTCTACTCACTTCATATCTTGTTACCAACATAAGTGCCTGCTCCACTCACTTTTCTGAATTAAAAATTCACCCCATACACCGGAGCATACTCAATGTCTCAATCGTTTCTATGTTATATGTTTGTGATGAGAATATTGGCTATTAAGCTTAACTGCTGGTCAAAATAGGATTCCACAGTCTGACGTCACGTCCGCCTAGCAACGAATCGGCTGGCTCTAAACAAAAAAAATCCGTGCTTGGTCCGGGCAAGGAATAATTGGAAAATCGCTCAAAAAACATTTTTATCTTAAATATGGTCCAGTGTTTTGTACCAGATTGTCTACACCAGTCAGATATTCACTCCTGCAAGTTTTACAGATTTCCAAATGGACAGGCAGACAAAAAATTGAAGAAAAAGTGGATCACTTTAGTCAGGTAAGCACGCACGCCTCGTCGAACATTTGCTAGAGTTCGTAGTCCAGATCTAGGTCAAGTTCTAGCTTACGTAGACCTATATTTTATGATTAAAGTGTACAATTGCACGAAATTATAAATAAAAATACATTCCAAACTAGGTTTTTATTGAAGTTGAAGCAAAAATGATATCTCAATCGTTTTGATGTTAAGGCTGATAAACTGAATGAGACTTAAGTTCTACTGATAAGTGATAATTTTTTTAAAAGGAGAACAAGAAGAAAGAGAAGAGAATATTTGTTAAAATCTTACTTTAAACTCGATACCTTTATGGCAAAATGAAAATAAATAAATAAAATAACGCCCCCCCCCCCCCCCCCCCCCCCCTCACGCAGATCTCTCTCTCTCTCTCTCTCTCTCTCTCTCTCTCTCTCTCTCTCTCTCTCTCTCTCTCTCTCTCACACACACACACACACAAACACACATACTTTCCTCTTTTTTTTTTGGAAAGTTTCTCTGATTCTCTGCCATGCCTCCCCTCCCCGACAGCCGAGGTGGCAACTCTGTGTGAACAAAGCAAGATGGCGGCAGGGACCTCTCTCCTTTACCTGTGCCCGACTGTTGACACTCCAAAGTTTCCATCACCGCACTGGCCAGTACAGTACTGACTGTAATAAAGAGAAAACGCCAGTCTTGCCACACTCAACCCCAAGATCAACTTTAACTGTAAATTTAAGAATTCATATTTTTATATATACCTAGTCAAAATCATCAAAAGAAGTAATGAGGAAGTGCGACATTTTGCTGAATGTGCGATTTCATAAAAGACAGGCGAGAGACCCACCAGTAACCTAGTCTCTTGCACACCTTTGATTTATCATGCATTGAGCTGGTGTCAAACAAGATAGTCTAAAACAAAGTACTTATCAAATTAAATAATATACCCAATGTGCCCAACAGAATTATTGTTTTTTTTTTTTTTATCTTTTCATTTCAGGTGAAAGGACAAAAGATCCAACATCATCATCAAGAGTGTGTTCTTGTCACATCAGAGATGGTGACAAAGCCAACCTCCCTGAATGGTTTGACAGAAATAAAAATAAATTGTTTCCATCAGAGCCAGAAAGAAAGAAAAGAAAAGTGACACAAGGAATTCCCACCCCATCTCAATTGGCACCAACATCAAGAAGTCCACCACCACCACCACCACCACCACCACCATCATCATCATCATCATCATCACCATCATCATCATCATCATCATCATCATCATCATCATCAGCTCAACTCTCTTCATCATCATCACAAAGTCCCACCTTTAAAAAAACCAGATTCCTCATCATCATTATTTTCCTCATCATCATCATCCTCATTATCTTCTCCCTCATCATCATCTCAACTCTCGTCACCATCATCACAGGATTCCATCTTTTAAAAAAAACAGATTGTAGAACAAGTGAGGATATTTTAAATAGAATAACAAATTTAATTCAAGAACAAGAAATTACAGACAAAAATAAGGAAATAGCTAGCTTTAAAAAACCCAACTAAGTTAGATTCAACGCACTTACACTGTTTCAAGCCTTACAGAAAAAGTTCTTCGAATGGAGACAGGTGTACATTGTTTTAAAATATTTAATATTATTGTTCAATATGTTGAGTGCTTTAGAGGTAACATTATTTATTATAGTGGATGGGAAGTTCAGGAAGAGACAGTTGCATTAAAAGACCAAATTTTCATTATTACACTTATGAAACTTAGACAGAACTACGCTAACCTTCATATTTCACAATTGTTTAGCGTTAATGAAAGTACTATAACAAATATTATACAAACTTTTATTCATGTTTTACATAAGCCATAAACTTCTCTTTGAAAATGTTATGAAGGTTACATGCCCTTCTAGACATAAAAATAAACTATCAGCTCCATCATCATTTTTAAGATTTCCAAATTGCAGAATGATCATTGATTGTACAGATGACCAAATTGCTATTCCTAAAGAAATGGATAAACAACGGTTAACTTATTCTTCTTATAGGTCCATGAATTCTGTTAAAGCTCTTGTTGGTCTGAGTCCAAATGGTGTGATAAATTTTATTTCTAAACTGTATCCAGGGTCTGTCTCGGATAAGGTCATTGTACAAAATTGTGGATTACTAAAACTTTTAATTTTAAGCCCTGGAGATTTAATTTTAGCAGATAAAGGTAATAAAGGTAAAACCCCATCCTGATTCAAGATATTTTACCTCAAGGAGTAACTGTAAATATCCCTCCCTTTTTACATAATAAATTTACTGAAAATGAGATTTTATTAACAAAAGAAATTGCTTCATGTAGAATTCATGTTGAGAGCGCTAATGAAAGACTGAAAAATGTTAACATCCTCTCATATATTCCAACCATGTTAAGAGAAACATCTGATATTATTTTTCAATTTGTTGCAGCACTTGTCAATCCCCAGTCTCCTCTTATTAAGGAGACTGCATTTTGTTAGCTTTGCCATTTATTTTGTACAACACACATATTTTGTTCATCATCATCAAATCACCATTCAAAATAATGGTTTTGTAGGTCCATACATGATTTTACATGATAAACATGACAAATTATGGCATTGTTGTATCAATGTATGTTCAATGTCATTAACATTGTTAAATAAAACCACACAAATTAGTTTTGGACTGAATCAACCCAAGGCATCATCAAGATAGATCTGTGGAAGTAAAAGAATAAAAGATTCAAATTTAGAGCTGCGACCATGCTCAATAGGCAAAAAACAAACAAACTAATAAAACGTCTGTTGTGGTCTTGTGGTATGACACTCGCTTTCAGATCAGAAGGTCCTGGGTTTGGGCCTCGCTCGGCACATAGTTGAGTCCTTGGAGAAGGCTCTTTACTCACAATCTCTCACCGTACTCAGGTGTCAAATGAGTACCTGGCCGTTAACAGCGTTGTCTCTGTCCGAAAAAATTGTAATATCGCCCAACAGGCATCATGTCCCGTCTTACATGTTAAATGTTGCTGTTGGCCAGGGACCCCTTGTAAAGCACTTTGAGCACATTTAGTGGATATTACGCTGTATAAAAACTCAATTTAAAAAACAAATTAAGTGATTCTTTCATTCATCTTGCTTTGTTGATAAGGGGGAAACCCGAAACGTCCATTTTATCTGTTTTCGTATATTAAATTGAAGTTCACATTCAATTTCACAATGTTATTGATTTCTTCGAGTTTCAAGCAGCAACATTTACATGACACCTTAACCCAATAGGAAGTTTAGTTTACCGTGACTAACACTGGTCTAAATAAATCCTTTATTCATCCCATAGAGGAAATTTATCTCTAGGGTCTATTCCCAGGGAAGACTGGAATAACCGCGGTGCAGCGCCGCAAATTGAGCTAGGGCGAGGTGACTTGCTCAAGGCCACACAGCGCAGCGGCGGGTGAACGAACTCGGTACCTTTCGGGTACGAAGCAAAAACGTACCGCTGATCCACGCTGCCCCACATGAAGTATGATAAAATGTCTAGCGTGATTGGTGATTGTGATGCTCATATGAGTATTATAATAAAGGTTACAACACGATACTAAATAGTATGTAGTAGACTATAGTCAATGGCAACGAAAATTAGCGAAGCAAGACTAAGACCTCAAAGACTCAAAGTCCGTGGTCCATAAGATAAAAACACAATAATTCAATGACTCCCCCTCTCTCTCCCTAACTAAAATCGAACGTAAACAGTTAAATCTTTCCATTGGATATACTAAATCTGCCTAAACTCAAAGTAAACTGATTATTGTCCAACAGTAGTTTTACGGAGATGTGAGATTTTGAGAGTGAGAATGAGAAGACGAAATGACTTACCTTCACAGAATACTCTTTATTCTTCATGCTGGCTTGAACTTTGCCGAACGTCAAGCCATCTGAGTAAGTGAAAGTCAAAACATGACCTGACTGATGATGATTTTCACCTCGCGAGACACTTTTATGCTCATTGGAGAAGTATTTCATAAGGGCGGTGATGGAAATAGAGTTCGTGTCAGCCATTTTTCTCGACTGTTTAGAGCCAGCCGGTTTGTTGCCATGCGTTGCTGCGCAGGATTACGTCACGACTTAGGAAGCCTATTACTTCGCGATGGTGGCGAACGAATCGGCGATCTCAAGAAGTGGGTGAGAGAGGGATCTAGAAATGACTTTGGGTTTGAAACGAATATTTTTGTGTTCGTGGATAGCTCACACGGTAGAGCCACGCTCTCACCTGCCAGGCGGAGTTGTCGTACCAATAAGGTCGCAGGTTCAAACCCCACCACCGCTGCGAAAATTTTTTTTATTCTCTATTGTCTTCTGGCACTTTTCTACTCACTTCATATCTTGTTGTTACCAACATAAGTGCCTGCTCCACTCACTTTTCTTACTTTAAGGTTCCGTCAACTTGTCGATCACGTGACTGATGCACCGCCGATTGTAAACATGGCTTGAACGAGTATTATTTTAACGCCGCTTAGGCTTGTGAATTTCACGTTTGTGAACCTTTTAAATTACTGTGAATTTTAAACAATGTTCACAGTTTTGTCTTAATTAAGGGACAAAGTCTTTTCACGAACGGCTTTGTCTCAGATATCGGTTTCAACGACCGGGATGCTGATTTTCTTTCTTTTTATCAAGGCCAAAGCCAAAGTGAAGGCGAAGATGAAAAAGATCACAGTACAGTCAACAATGTTTATGTTATTATAAACAAGGATGGAAAGGTAAGATTGATTAAATCCCGACTTCTAATAATATATTGAATTGCATTAATTTAGCTGTTTAGATGATTTAAAAAAAAAAAAAGTTATTGTACTCTGAATGTGAATGCTTCAACTTCAAGTCTGACACCCCATGGGCCATACCCTGATTTCGAATTCGTGCAAGATCCAGAGTCACTGGTTCGATCCAATCCAAAGTCCATAGATGGGATTATTAAATTTGAAAACAATTTTATTTTTTTTGTAAATAAGCTAAGGAAGTGGTTGATAGTGTTGTGTGAGTAATGAGTAATAATTTGTGCGACATTCGTATTGACACAATAGATAGCCGTCTAGTGTGAATCCCACCAACAAATTGAAGTGTTCAAGTCCAACACTTGTAATGAGGGAGTGAGAATTGAAAACTTCGGTTGTTCTGATTTATTTATAATAAATTAAATAAGTGATGGAAGTTTAAACATTAATAAAAAGAGGCATTTTATTTTCATTAAAATGGCTTCTTTCATACAACTTTTACTAGTATTTTTGTTGTTGGTTGTTAAAGATGACATGATCAGACATCTTGCAAATATTCTACTTCTCTTCTATTGTAAAATATTAATTTTTCACTTCCATTGTCACTGCCAAACAGGTTATTGGTAAAAAAAGACTATTTACTTTCATTTTATTTGTACATTTATATTGGCAGTCAGTTTAGTCTGATTGCTTCAATTATTTTTATAGCAAACAATAGATAATGTAAAACGCTGTGATTTTTCCCAGACACCTGTCTAGGGATAACGAATTGTCATTATCCCCAGACACATATTTGAAACTCCGCTCTTTTAAACAATTATCCACATTCCAGAATATGGAATGTTTCCGAATGTACATAGAAATAAGGAAAGGTAATTAAATATCTATAAAAAACATAAAATTAACCAACATTAAATCAGTTGTTAATACATATACACAATATGCGTCGACTTCGAAGTGGGTGTCATGACTGAATGGTTTAGTCGTCTGCCCTGGAAGTTTTACCAGAATCGATGTTGTGGGTTCGAATCCTGGTTCCACCCCTTTTTTGTTGTTGTTTTTTTCCGTCTTCTTTTTACAGAACGTTGCAAGGGATAAATGTCCCATCCATCCCCCCCCCCCCCCACCTCTTTTTTTTTGTGCGAGTCTTATTCTTTTCTCCTTTTTGTTTGACCTTTTGTTCCGTTTCTGAGCATGAATTTCTTAAAATTGTTTTTATTTTTTTTTTTAATTATTGTTTGTTTTTTTTCTCCTCTATCTGACCATTTGGTCGCTCTCTGAATATTTCTGTTTGTTTGCTTTTTAATTATTTATCCTTTTTAGACACTTTTTGAGATCAGAGTGGGGACGAATAAGACAATTTGTTGGAAACTAGAAAGGAACTGAGAGAGAGAGAGAGAGAGAGAGAGAGAGAGAGAGAGAGAGAGAGAGAGAGAGAGAGAGAGAGAGAGAGAGAGAGAGAGAGAGAGAGAGAGAGAGAGAGAGAGAGAGAGAGAGAGAGAGAGTTAAAAAAAAAAAGAGGTGGGGGGAGGATGGATGGGACATTTATCCCTTGCACCGTTCTGTAAAAAGAAGACAGAATGTAAAAAAAAAAAGGGCAGAACCAGGATTTGAACCCGCAACGTTGATTCTGGTAAAACTTCCAGGGCAGACGACTAAACCATTCGGCCATGACACCCACTTCGAAGTCGACGCTATATTGTGTATATATGTAGTAACAACTGATTTAATGTTGGTTAATTTTATGTTTTTATAGATTTTTTATTAACTTTCCTTATTTCTATGTGCATTTGGAAACAGTCCATATTCTGGAATGTGGATAATTATTTAAAAGAGTGGAGTTTCAAATATCTGTCTGGGAATAACGAAATTTATCCCCAGACAGGTCTCTGGGGATAATGACAGACAATGTAAAAACAAAGACAATGATAAATTGGTTCATTGTTTGTATATTTTTCCTCAGGTGATGAAAGCATCTGGTCACTGCTCCGTAGGAGTGGAACCTGCATGTTGCAAGCATGCGTTTGGTCTCTTGTCAGCAGTTGAGGACTACAGGAACATACATAAGTGTTTGTAATTACTGTCTTGAATAACTATTTTTTAAAAAACGTAGTGTTTTTATGCACCTCTTAACGGATCATTTTTGTGCATAAAAACGGTGCGTCTTTGTACACCTCCAATGGAAGTGCATAAAAGCGCCACCAAAATAAAATGAATATCGGTTTCTGTTTACCCCAAAGAACCATTAGGACTAGAGATTTAGATGGAATACGTGAAGTTGTCCTTCAGACCTAAGCAGGAGTTTATCCAGGTTTCTATAACATGAAGCAGACAATAACAATTGCTTGCTACCCTTTGGATTTGCCACTAGTCAGTTGCAAAGCATTTTCCACCAGAAATATCAGTAACAGATTCAACTACCCAATCAATGCTGGATGGAGAGGGTGGTCCTGAAAAGATCTTGACTTCACCGGGGAGCGATATAGGGTGAAGCGAGTACTCTACCAACTGAGCATGAAGCTGACAATAGCAATTGCTTGCTACCCTTTGGACAGGACGTAAGTCAGTTGCAAAGTATTTTCCACCAGATATAACAGGCTGAACTACCCAATCAATGCTGGGTGGAGAGGGTGGTCCTGAAAATATCTCGACTTCACCTAGGATTGATCTAGGGTGCAGCGAATACTCTACCAACTGAACTAGCCCTCCCCTTCTCCCCGGACTACATTAAGTATCAAGGCAAAGATATATTTCGTTTTCCTGATAATTTACCACATAAAATGTCTTGTCGGTTCCAAGCCTTTTAAAAATAAGACCCAATTTATAAACAGTCTCTCATTGTTGTCTGACAAGGTTTCACCTTCATGGGAAGAGTTTGTTTTTTAAACAGGGCACTGTACTATAATCCTATTTCATGTGTATATATACCAAGAGAGATCACATCTGATCAATTAAGGTTTTTAATGACAGAAGACAAAATGATACTTTGGGTTTCCCCTACTTTTGCCTTTTGCAAGACACAAGCTTTAAAATAAAAAAAACAAAAAAACTAGAGCAGTTGGAAATTGCTTTAGAAGAATGAAATAGATGTGAACACATGTGCAAACTAGATTTATCCTAAAAGAAATATTAAAAAAATTTTGGTCATGCATTTTAAATCATTTGTTTTGATAAGGGTGAACCCGAAACAGCAAGAGTCAGTTGTCTTGGAATGTCATTCATTAAATTTAATATTCCCACACATTTTTTATTTTTATCAAACTTATCCCCAAATTTCTTCACAAGGGTTTAGTATATACCCCGTTTTCTAACAATACAACACACGTTAAGTAAAAAATTGCACAATCAAGACACAATCTGTTCTATTAGTTTTCAGTATTTATTTTCTGAGCATTAATTAATAAAATATACATTTAAAGTAATACATAAATTGATTAGTATGTACATGAGACAGTTTTATTTTATTATAATATATACAGTAAAATTACTTTAAACCGAAAGAAGCTAAACGGAAAAATACCTTAAACCGCAAAGAATTTAATAGATTGTACTAGTTCCTTATTATCTTTGTACTAATTCTTATGCTGAACCGAAATACGTCTAAGCAGGTTTTTCTTTATACATAAACAACTTGAGAGCACCTTCCCTTTTTCTCTATCTATTTTTCGTCAAAAATTTGGGAAGGGTGGACACACGTTATAATGCCCGGCGTATCTCGAACCTCGGACCTCCAAAAAGAGAGAAAAGGAGAGAGATCAGACAAAGAGTAATCCACTGGCCCTCCAGGAATGGGGGTTGAGCATAGGGCTAACAACCCACCTCATAAAAAGCAAACTGTTACAGAAACAGAAACCAGACGTAAATCCACAACCGGCGGCAGCAGAGAAGCGGAACAGAATACTGGCTTCATCATGGCAGGAGGTCAAAGCCGAAAGGACGCCCCCGACCAGATTGCAGATCTGTTGTCACCAAAACGCAAGCTCAATGTCTCGTGCTGGAATGTTAGGACCTTAGCCTATATCAAACAGGAAAACTGGTACAAGTCCAGCGCGAGATGTTGAACTACAAGATCGATTTGCTAGGCATATCAGAGGCAAGATGGACAGGAGCTGGGAAGCAACAACTCCCTAATGGCTACCTGATTGTTTGGTCAGAACGAAAGGATGACCAACACAGAGAAGGTGTTGTCCTCTCGATAGCCAGGAAAAACAACAAATCACTATTAGAATGGAAACCAATAGTGAAAGAATTTTATACACTAGACACAGCTAAAAAAAGCTCTCAATCCTCACATTTTACGCACCTACAGAGGATGCAGATGAAGAAAACAAAGAAGAATTCTACAACATTTTAAGAATGGCTGTTGAAAATATCCCAAGACATGATATGTTCATGATCATCGGAGACCTAAACGCAACAGTTGGCAATACAGTTGAAGAATAAACAAATCAATCAGTTGGAAAGGAAGGTATAGGGGTGATGAACAACAATGGAAGCAGACTAACAGAATTTTGCGAAGAACACAACCTCATTATTGGTGGAACTTTCTTCCCACACAAAAACATGCATAAATTGACCTGGAAATCACCAGATGGAAAAACAGACATATAATGATCAACAGAAAATGAAAGAGCAGCTTAAACAATGTCGGAGTCAGACGATTGGCAGACATTGGAAGTGACCACCATCTTGTCACAGCCAAAATCTCTACTAAATTGACGAAAACAAAAATTACAGAACAGAAGAAGAAACGTTTCAACACATAAATTGAAAATCCCAGATATCCAAAACCAGTTCAATATTTCAATAAGAAACAAATTCAGTGCAATATAAGATATTACAAGCATGACAATCCAAAATTTCAACCACGTCATGCAGGAAAGTGCCACTGAACACTTAGGACACAATGAATCCAATACAGAGAATCGGATATCAGCAAGGTCATGGGAGCTCATTAACCAAAGAAAATCAATCAAACTAAATCTCTTGAATGCTAAATCCCCCCGACTGAAAGAGAGGCTATCCAATGAATACTCATTGAAGGATAAAGAATTGAAAAAATCCACAAGGAAAGACAAAAGAGATTTTGCAGAAATTTTAGCAACTGAAGCAGAAAATGCAGCTGTAAGACAAGACTCACAAACGCTATACAAAATCACAAAAAAGCTCTCGGGAAACAAGTTATGGTCAAGAGAAGCCATTAAAATTCCAAGATGGTAGTGTCATCACAGACGAAAAGAAGAACATTGAAAGATGGAGAGAATATTTTGCAAACCTTCTGAACAGACCAGACCCATCTTCTTATACAGATATCCCAAAAGCAGAAATGGACGTAGAGGTTAATCTTGGTCCAATCACTGAGCATGAGGTGCATGAGGCAATACAACAACAAAAAAATGGCAAGGCCCCAGGTATTGACAAAATCAGTGCGGAAATGCTTAAAGCGAACTCCCAAGAAATGCCTAAAATTTTCCGTAAATTGTTCACCGACATTTGGTAAAAGGAAGAAATACCAGAGGATTGGCAGACAGGCATCATCCATAAAATAGCCAAGAAAGGAGACCTGGGAAATTGTGCCAATTGGCATGGAATCACATTCCTGTCCGTAACGAGCAGAATTTTTAATAGAATCCTTCTGAAAAGACTCTCACCTCACATTGAAAACATTCTTAGAAAAGAGCAAGCAGGGTTCAGAAAAGGGAAGTCATGTTGTGACCACATGTTTACCCTGAGACAAATCCTGGAGCAAAGCATTGAATGGAACAGCCCCCTCTACACCATTTTTGTCGATTTTGAAAAAGCCTTTGACAGCTTACACAGAGAATTCCTGTGGAAAATTCTCTGCCATTATGGTATAGCGATGAAGATGGTCAACTTAATAAAAGCACTGGATAGCAACTACCAATGCCAAGTGATCTGTGGAAACAATTTAACAGACAGCTTTAATGTAACAACTGGTGTAAAACAAGGCTGCATAATTTTCCCACTTCTGTTTATCCTGGCTATAGACTGGCTCATGAAAATTGCAATTGATGGTAAGAAGAGAGGCATTCGCTGGACACTGACCCCCTTTCTGAAAGATATAGACTACGCAGATGATATTGCGTTAGTTTCCAGTACACAGAGAGACGCCTCAGAGAAACTAAACGTACTACACAAGAACGCCTCAAATTGGACTGAAAATAAATTTCGATAAAACTGTGTACTTTAGGGTGAATCCAAAACATGACAGTGAAATTGGGATAGATGAACATGTAATTGAAGAGGTAACAGATTTCTCCTACCTTGGATCTAAAATAACAGACGGCGGAAATGCAGAACACGATATCAAGCACAGAATTCAAAAGGCAAACCATGCTGAAAAACATTTGGAAATCAAAGCAAATTATGAGAAAGACAAAGCTGAAAATGTACAAGAGCAATGTTTTAAGTGTACTGCTTTATGGAAGTGAAAGCTGGCAAATGACATCCTCGTTAATACAGAAACTAGAAATCTTTCAGAACAAGTGTCTAAAAAGATTTTTTAATTTATTTTGGCCTACAAAAATAAAAACAGTGGATCTATTAAAGAAAGCTGACTGCACTAGCATTGAAAGCCAAATAAAAAGAAGATGGCATTGGCTGGGTCATGTGGCCAGAATGGAAAAAGGCTCACTTCCCAAGACAGCCCTGTACTGGACAGCAGATGGGAAGAGAAAGCGGGGAAGACCCAAAGAAAACTGGCGAAGGACCATGGAGAAAGAGTTAAAGGAAGCAGGCCTGTCCTGGAATACAGCCACTGCAAAAGCAGCCGATCGCAAAAAATGGAGATGTCTAGTGGATGCCCTATGTGACATGTGCCTCAAGGCCTGAAGAGGATTAAGTAAGTAGTAAGATATTAAACAAAGTGCCTACGTATAAGATGAGGGTGAGGGGTGGATAGGGGGTGAGGGGTAGGCAAACACTTCAATCACTGCACTTGGGCTTGGCCAACACCACAATCGCACAGACTGGAACTGGAAAAGGAAGACAACAGGTGACTGGCAGACACGACAATAAGGGGGGTGGGTGTAGACAACTTACCATTGACATGCCATTTCCTTTCCACTTTGTTTAAATGTGTGTGTGTGTGTGTGTGGGGGGGGGGGGGGGAGTTATGTAATTAGGCCTTTGAACCTAATGGCATTTCAACAAAAGAGGGGTGTGTAGTAGACAGCTTAGCATTGACACACCTTTTCATTTCCATTTCACTTCACCTCTCTGGGTGGGGTTCCTACCTCCCATAGTGGGCAGGGAGGTACTTATTGTGTCTTCTATCCCCCTATATCTGTTTTCCAACTTGCATTCTGTCTTTGTCTTGGAATGAGATTGCTTGGTTTTGTCCCAGCCCTGGTTGGGGTCCTGGCTGGGAGGGAAACAGTCAAATGCATAGTTATTGTTTTGGGAGATGATATTTTTTTCCTTGTAAATCATCTCTCTGTTATGTATTATTATATTTGTTCTAATTTATAATGTAAGCATTTGAGTGTATTCCTCTTAGTGGGGGCCGTGCTTGCGTCCGGATGAGACTTATTGGTGATCTCAAACTAAGTACATTGATGGTATGCTCTTGGAATCTACATCTGATCTCTATTTGTTCCCAGTTCCCCTTTGTCTTACTTTTTATTGGATGCTTTAATTGTAATTCTATAACTTTTTACTATCCCGTGTTCTTCCTTTTTACTGGCGCTGATATAACTTAAATGTGTTGCAAGTGCCGTAAAACCCCTAAAAACAAAACAAACACTTCACCTCTGAGTCCCTGCGCATCATTCATTATCAATTGTCACACAAGACCTTTCAATCTTATTGTAGCTTTACATTCGTTTACTAAAAGATGTTTAAAAGAAAGCACTGTGCTGACATGTTGGAGTTTAAAATCAAATTACTATGTGAAGCAGATGAAAAAAAAGTTGGACAAGACGGAGATATGTAAAAAACACGGCATCCCGAACTCAACTCTTTCAACAATTTTGATTGGAAAAACAAAACCTCCAAAAATATTTTTAAAACTCACCAAAAAAAAATATTTAAAGAATAAATGGTTACCAAGACGACATCTATTTAACAACTTTATGTAAGGGGAAGCAACCCATGATACGATTAAATGGCAATTAAATAGTACCACCCTTGGAAAACATCGCAAAATTGGAACTTTCTTTAAACCAAAATGGTTTAGAAGGTCCCCAAAATTTCGGTTTTAAAATAATTCTACTGTATATCATATTTCATTTCCTCAGCTGAAAGGAATCGTTCAATGCTCCAGCAGAGAAGCTACAGACTTGATACCAACCAAAGCCAGTTAAAGTTTCACCAAAGAAGTTGACAAGTATAACCGTTGACGAAACTAACCCTGTGGATAATTCTGTTGATTTCTCAGCCCTCCCAATGCATTTTACCCCAGTCTCTCCAATTTATTCAGTTTTGAGTCACTGTCAATCGACGCCTAATCTTTCACTGGGTGGGGATCCTGACCTCCCATAGCGGGCAGGGAGGTACATACTGTGTCTTCTATCACCTTATATCTGTTATCCAACATGCTTTCTGTCTTTGTCTTGGGGATGGGATTACTTGGTTTTTTCCTGGCCCTCGTCGGAGTCCTGGCGCGGTGGGAAACAGTCAAATGCATAGTTACTGTTTTGGGAGATGATATTTTTTTCCTTGTAAATCATCTCTCTGTTATTTATTATTATATTTGTTATTTTTAATGTTTAATGTAAGCATTTGAGTGTATTCCTCTTTGTTGGATTTTGTGCTTGTGTCCGGATGAGACTTATAGGTGATCTCCAACTAAGTACTTTGGTAGTGTGCTCTTGGAATCTACATCTGATCCCTATTTGTTGCCAATTCCCCTATGTCTTACTTTTTCTTGGGTGCTTTATTTGTAATTCTAGAACTTTTTACTATCCCATTTTCTTCCTTTTTACTGGCGCTGATATAACCTAAATGTGTTGCAAGCGCCGTTAAACTCATAAAAACAAAACAACCTAATCTTTCAAGTGATGAACTCTTTTATAGTCGGACTATTCCTTTGCCTCTATTTTTGTATTGCCAACTCTTAGCAATGTTAATTTGTCATTTGAATTAGATTATGAGACAATTGTCTACTATCATGAACACATTAGAAAAGCAATATTTTATTTCAACAAACTAGAATTCAGAACAATATCCCAGAAAATGCCAGTTGGCAGGAAGAAAGAAAAGAAAGAGTTACTGCATCGAATGTACATTTAATTTTGATTTCCTTGGATCATTACACGACATGTATTATTTATTTAAACAACAAATAAGGGATTTTACTCATTTACCTCTCATTAAGTTGGGTAGACAGCTTGAACCCATGGCCATGATTAAAAATATTTTATGGTCAGTCAAAATTCCCCAATCACATCTTTAGGAATACTGGTTTAATTATTCACCCCATATATCCATTTCTCGGAGGATCCCCAGATGGCCTATTGTATAACACAGAAGATCCCATGCTGGTTGAAATCAAGGTGGTGTTCAACCAATCCAAATTATCTCTACCCTGAGATTTGTTCTAAAAGAAAATATTTCTATCTTGGGTACGAACCAAAACAAAGATGTGTTCTCTTAAAGAAAACCATAAATATTTTTATCAAATTCAGTGTCAACTAGTTTGTTCAAATCTTAAGAAATTAATGTTTGCTTGCTGTATTTTACAATTTTAAACAACCTTTGCATTTGCAGGTTATTGATGCTGCCCCGGTTATAAAATTGATTGAAAAACAACATTCAATGTTATTCTTGTTTTTTTTTCTTCTTTATCATTATTATACAAAGGAATCAATTTGAATTCGAAGTTAGAGACATAAAGCTGATGTGGCGCACTTAATCCTTGTACCATAGCGTTCAACGGACAGTTATAATGAGTTGTTACCCTCAGGATATGGTAATAATCTATTGTAAAGTACTTCCTACCAGATCCAACAGAACCATTTACCTAGTACTAAAGGGGAGACGTTCGACAAATGGATGATGCCAAGTCTGCAAAGATAGATCATCATCAAGCCCTACTGCAACCTCCTCGTGGTGTCGAACGGTAACAGGTCAAGCTGGCCAACTGCAGAGGGCGACAAGAATAGGCAATGGCAAACCATTCTTGTAACTTTGCCGAGTTAACTGCATGAATAAGTCCAAAAAGTTAAACGGTGACAGCGTAAAGGGGAGCATGTTTTCACGGAAGACTGCTGCCTCGCTCGGTTGGGAGCGTGATGTTCGTCAGGTCACACCGAACCGTCAGCCAGTTACTAGGCGAAATAAATTTAACAAATGTGACAAAACCAAAATTGGGACATGGAATGTCAGGACCTGTGCCCAAAAAGGAAAACTAAACAACATTTTAAAAGAAATGAAACGGCTCCAAATAAATATTCTTGGCCTGGCAGAGATGAGATGGAAAGAGCAGGGAACCATGTCAAAACAAGAAAACAACACGACATATAAGATCATATGGAGTGGTGGAACCTCTTTCCAAAAAGGAGTAGGGATGATCTTAGACCAAAAATCAACCAAATTTTACAAAGGGCACGTAGCAATCTCAGACAGAGTTTTGCTGGTTAAGCTAAGAGGACCTGTAGTTGACACCAATATTATTCAAGTTTATGCACCAACAGAAGAGGCGACAGATGCAGATATGACAGAGTTTTACCATTCACTAGACAAAGCAAAACGAATGTGTAAATCACAAGAAGTCCTTATGGTAATGGGGGACCTAAATGCTAAGATTGGCAGAGGCAGAGATGGTGACATAATCGGACCACATGGACTCGGAGACAGAAATGAACGAGGAAACATCTGGGCAGATTGGTGTAGAACAAATAAATTAATGATTTCAAACACCTGGTTTCAACAACACCCAAGAAGAACCTGGACGTGGCAATCACCAGGGGACAGAGCAAGGAACCAGATAGACTTTATAGCAGTATCATCAAGATTCAGAAATGGCATATTAAATTGCAAAACCTACCCAGGCGCCGATGTAGACAGTGACCATGTCCCAGTTGTTTGTACAGTAAGGATAAAGTTTAAAGCTATTCAGAGAACAGCTGGTAGAATAAAGAGGGATTACAGGTTATGCAAAGACAATGGCATACAAACAAAAATGAGAGAAGAATTTGAAAATGCACTCATGATACAAAGCCAAAGTGAACCTGATAACGAAAAATGTGAAAAACAATTTGATATATTCCAAAAGTGTGTCAAAGCAACTACAGAAAAGCATTTACCAATAGCTCAAACAAACAGCAAAAAGGAATGGATGACAAATGAAATTCTAAACCTATTTGAAGAAAGACGAAAATGCAACAGAGGGTCTGCAGAATACCAAACATTGAACAACCACATTAAATCCAAATGCATCGAGGCACACGAGAACTATCTAGACTGGAAATGCTGCGAAATCGAAAGAGAATACAAATCCAACCCCCAACAAGCTCACCAAAGAATAAAAGAACTATCAGGGAAAAGGAAAAGCAAAGCAGCAGGAAGTTGTATCCAAAACAAACAAGGGGAACTGCTATTTGAAGAACAACATATAGAAAGCCGATGGGTAGAATACATAGGCGAACTGTACAATGATCCAAATAGAAATGAACCACCACTGAAATTCAAAGAACCATTAAGCGGACCAAACATCACCAAAAGTGAAATTGAACATGCCATGGAACGAATGAAGGATGGTAAAGCAACAGGCCCTGATGAAATATCTGTAGAGGTATTAAAAAGCCTAGGAGATCTAGCAATTGATGAACTTCACATATTATTCAACAATATATACAATACTGGGAAAATTCCAGAAGATCTCTGTAACTCTATTTTCATAGCAATACCAAAGAAAGCAGGTGCAGTCAGATGCGAAAATTTTAGAACTATAAGTTTAATAAGTCACATCAACAAAATACTGTTGCGTATAATTATCAACAGGCTAAGGAATAAGATTAACCCCGAAATCGCAGAAGAACAATATGGATTCCAACCTGACAGAGGGACAAGGAACGCAATATACCTCCTCCGTGTTTTAAGTGAAAGAGCGATACAGGTTCAGACCCCACTATACCTCTGTTTTGTCGACTACAAAAAAGCTTTTGATAGAGTACGCCACGAAGAAATACTAAAACAACTGCACTCCATTGGCGCTGATGAGAAAGACCTCAGACTCATGCAAACATTATACTACACCCAGCAGGCATCTATCAAAATCGGAAACTCTACAGGAAATTCCATTCCTATTAAGAAAGGAGTCCGTCAAGGGTGTGTTGCCTCACCAGATCTGTTTAATCTATACCAAGAAACAATCATGAGGGCATAAATAATATGGAGGGAATAAAAGTAGGAGGTCATAACATAAATAATATAAGATACGCAGACGATACGGTACTCATTGCAACATCAGAAATCCAACTTCAAAAGATTGTTGACAAAGTGGTAGTAGATAGTGAAGCCAAGGGAATGGAAGTGAATATCACCAAAACAGAATGCATGGTAATACAGAAAAACCCCGAAAACAACAACACCTGCAATATAACGATTCACGGCGAGCAGCTTACCAACGTAGAAAGTTTTAAATACCTAGGTTCAATAGTGACAACAGATGGAAGATGTAACCGAGACATACGAGCAAGAATAACTCAAGCCAAACAGGCCTTCATGGACCTGGGAAACATTTTGAAAAACAAACAGATGTCGTTCGGGATTAGATTCCGAGTCTTGAAGTGCTACGTGTGGCCAATCTTGTTATACGGATGCGAAAGCTGGACTACAAATGCAGAAACACAAAAGAACATTGAAGCTTTTGAAATGTGGTGCTTGAGAAGGATGCAGAGAATATCGTATACCGCACACAAAACGAACGAAGAAGTGCTAAAACAAACATACCAACAAAGGAAACTAATGCCCTTAATAGTGGATCGACAACTATCCTTTTTCGGACACATAGTAAGGAAAGATAAGAATGAATACCTGGCAAGTTGTGGAAAAATACCTGGTAAACGCGCCCGGGGGAGACAAAGAAAAACACTCATAGACCAACTGAAGGGCTTCACCAACCTAACAATCCAAGAGCTGTTTGAAAAGGCAAGAGACAGGGAGGAATGGAGAGAGATAATTCATGCAGTATCCGAAGCCTGGACCAGGCATGGAACCTAGAAGAAGAAGAAAGGGGAGACAGAAAAAAGAAATGTTGACTGCAGTTAGGATCTGTATTGTTATATTTGTTCATGAGGCAAGTGCTATATCAATGGGAGCGATCTATATTCATGGTTTCGTCCAACCAAGTCATCTGTGCAACGATTGGACATTTCTGAATGTATCTAAACACGCTGCTGTGTTTCTGAAAGTTGTAAACATACTCATGAGTCATGCTGAGCAAAATGACCAATTGTAACGTTGGATATTTCTCAAACTGTGAACACTTTTAACTATGTGGGTCATTTTGAGCACACTATGCAATGTGACCAATGACCTCGAGCACATGGAAATGTAATATAGATCGTGCCCATTGAGTCATTGAGCTATCAAGAATGAGCTGACCACTCCAAAGTCGAAACAAAGTTGGTTAAAGTTGTAATGGATGGAAACTTCTCGTTCTCGTCCTTCATCTCCAGATCCAAAGTAAAGTTGTGGTTGAAATTTCTTCTCGATAGTTTGTCCTTCGATTTCGTAACGTTGTGGATAAAACCTTCAACAGTTCGTCTTGGTGTCACTCCTACGTAAAGTTAGTGCTGTAGAGTGTCAAACTCTAAATTACTAACTCGTATAGGAATTCCTTAATAAATTCTCTTAACAAATAAAAATATTACCTTATATTATATCAATAGAACCCAGATCGGTTGTTAATTGAATATAAGCTATAAATAAATGTTTAACAAAATAATGTTAGAATAGCCTTTTACAAATTATTGATTGTAGGTACCAATTGTATAACAATGATATTGTATTGAAAACAATAATATAACTGAGGTCAAATAACAAATTACAAATATCATTTCAACATCATTGATGATTTATGGACTATAGTGTAATCAACTACAATGTAAAGAAAGTATTAATCAAATAAAATAATGATTTATCATTTGGTAATCAGTATTATTATAAATGCAACAGCTTGATTTAAATGTATTGATATTGTATGTTAAATACCAAATTAATGGACAGTTTCTAAACATTGTAATTTGATACATACCCAAATGTTGGGCAAAAGTAAGACAAACACTGTTGATTAACGATCACAGGTTTCACGTTAATAACAATCAACACTTTAGTTAAACTTAGGACTCGTGTCCTTTTGATAAATGAAATAAGTCTATTATTTACTCATTGACTGACGAGGACTTCTCGGGCTCTGTCGTCTACAGATTCTCCAGGATAAGTGAAATTACTCTTCAAACAGAGTTAATTTATATGATTCTAATTCTAGGCAGGAAATTACCATTCCATAATATATGGTATGCTGCGTAGAATTTTGTTCCTATTCATTAAGAAACTGAATTCCTCAATGTTGGATAACCCAAGACAGAATAGTTTTACTACTAAGCCATGCTTCGTTGGCGAATCACGTCGTTATATTTTTAAACAATAACAATGCTTGAGGATATTATAGATGACATAAATAAGGCAAGAATCTGAGAGTGGGTTGGTTTTTGGTACAAAACATCCTGTTTGTTATAGATTGTTACGGAGTAATGAATTGATAAAACGTGATGCAACAATTTATAAATGGGTTAAAGGCTATGAGTAAGACTTCCTTACATTATGGAAGGTTTATTTGCAATATAGGCTTAGTGCACAGAATTTCAAACTTATTATAGTAAAAGTGCTGATTTTTCACTGCATTTTCACAAATTAACTTGGTAAAAATAAAGGTAATCACACTAGTGGTTTTAGACACACCTGTTTATGGTAACAAATTAGTAATGTGTAGGACATATTTCTGCGCAGTACAAATTATCATATATAAGATTTTTAAAATTTATACTTTAACCATAGTTTTCAAACTGACAAGTGGAGTGTTATTAAAATTGCATAGGAATGCGCAGACAAAATAAGCCTGATCAATATTTTTTAAAGCAAGAAAAATCTAAAATCTAAGATTTCTAAAACATTTTACTCCTCCTATTGCCCTTTCAACATGTATTCGGTGTGATGAAATGTTTTTATTGCTAGATCTTTCACTCGCAGGAAATTGTTCTTTGTCTTTACGAAAAGTTTGTGTTATTAAAATTATGTCTTTCTTAGCAAACTCCGAATCTAGTGATGTGAAACCCCTATCTGCAAGAACCATATTACCCCTATCAAGTTTATCTATTAATCCGCTCCTCAATGTTAACTCATTATCAGAAATACTGCCAACCCAAAGATCTGAAATAAAGGAAATAGCTCCACTGGGTGTTACTCCAATCAATGCCTTGACAGTGTTATAATTCTTAATAAGTACTAAAACTAAAACTGGCTTGCTGAGCAGATGGATTACCAGGATTTTGTATATTATAAAACTCTGTTGTATGAAGGAAATGACTGAAGAAAAAAAAGGTGGCATATATGCCTTTACTTGTTCAACAGATGGCCAGATGTTCACTCCCTGGGTGGGGTTCCCGACCTCCCATTGTGGGTAGGGAGGTACTTGCTGTGTCTTCTATCCCCCTATATTGTTTTCCAATTGCTTTCTGTCTTTGTCGTGGAATTTGTCACACATGAGATGCTCGGATTCGTTGACAACGTTAAAATCTCGCCTAAAGTTTTATCTTTTTACGTCATAATGTTGCAATATTATTTTCATATTTTGTTGTTGTTAAATTGAATTCGTATCACGTTTCCTTCACACTTGTCTCACTGTAATATGTTTTGTTTTATATCACTGTAAAGCGCTTAGAGCCTGTGACAACGGGGTAAAGCCTATATAAATGCCATTTATTATTATTGTTATTGTGAGATTACTTAGTTTTGTCCTTACCTTGGCTGGAGGGAATCAGTCGAATGTATAGTTATAGTTTTTGGAAGATGATATTTTCCTTGTAAATCATCTCTCTGTTATGTACTCTTATTTTTGTTTTTTTAACATATGATTTGTAAACATTTGAGTGTATTCCTCTTAGTGGGATCTTGTGCTGGTGCCTGGGTGAGACTTTTAGGTCATCTCAAATTAAGTACACTGACTGTGTGATCTTGGAATCTACATCTGTTCCCTATTTGAACCATTTCCCCTTGTACTTTTTCCTCAAGTTCTTTTAATTGTTCATCTAGAATATTTTTACTTTCCAATTTTCTTCCTTTTTACTGGCGCTGATATGACCTAAATGTGGTGCAAGCGCCGTAAACCCCTTAAAAACAAAACAAACGATGTTAACTCCCTTTGCTTTAGTAAACATTATTAATATTAATATTCGTTAAAAACAAGAATCACACTACACAACGTCAATGTAAACAAAATAGCTAGAATTCTATGTGTCAAAATTGTGGCGTAATTTTATTAAAGTTAAAAAAAGCTGATTTGCTTTTGACAAAATAATTTTTTTTGTTTTGTGTTCCAGTCATTCTTCTATTAATTTGAAAAGATTAAAAATACATTGAAAACTTGTTTTATCAAAACCAGTAAGGTCCTTCAACTGACCATCTGTCATTAGACAGATTGCGCGTCGGGGCTCTAACGGGGCCCATTAGAGATAGACGACGATTGGGATTGTTTGGAAGCTTTAACCCTCAGTGATGATACTCACAAAAAGTCAAAAAGGAGGAAAAGTCGGAAAAACGGAAAACTCACCAAGAACATTCTTGCACCACAGGAAAGTAGGCAGGATGACTTCTTTTGAGTACAATTTTAAAACGCCCAGAGTCCAGTAAAAGGAGGAAATTTTTATATATATATATTTTTTTTTTTAAAAAAAGGAGGTATTTTTTAAAGATTTATTATATTAATAGACCTGCATGCGAGTCCTGACCAAATTGTCTGAACTTTTTCACACATATCGCATTACCGGATCTTTTATTTTGTAACTCAGTACTTAGTCATATACATTTTCTTTTGGATTGTCCTACCGAATATATTTATTTTAAAATGTTAAAAAGTACCAAACATTTATAGAGACAAGGGACAGCATGGAGGTAGAGTGGTAGTTTGATATTTTTTCAAAAATAAAAATTAATAATTATTTTTTACATAGACAGATAGGCCTTTAAAAAACATTTAATAAGATACCTTACTTTTGGATCTAGGATAAACGGTTCCAAAGTTATGATGATTTTACTACTCTAAATTTAGTCTTACAAAAAGCTCAAAATTGATTGAGAATTCCCCACTGGGAAGCCTCTCGATAAGGTGACTACTGATTAAAACGGGATCTTAGCATAGAGAAAAGAGGGTTGGTCACTTGTGGTCAACATTAAACATACTGCACTGCCTTCAATCTTTATGAAATTTGATATCGACACAGACAAATGATTTATCTAGATGCCTTCTCTTTTATTTTTTTTTTGCTATCTCAATTTTGAAAAGATTTCAAAAGTTTTAAAATGATGTTATTTTTATCAAATTATAATTTTTGATACAATATGTCAACATTGATTTCTATCACTATCACATCAAAAGAAATCTTGATCTCTGCCCTTTAAAATGATACCAGAGCCGTTCATATACTGTGAAAAATAATGCAACAGTGATTATAATTATATGAAATTGTGTTATACAAATAAAGTTGCGCTTCACTTGTCCAATGGCTAATCGGCACCTGTCTACCTACAGACTGGGCTAGGGCGAGGATTGAGTGAGTTAAGAAATCTTGTGAAGCTTGGAGAGAGGACGAGTCTCTGTCTCAGCAGTGAAAACAGCCGTCAACGACTGAGGTGTTTTTCTTTTTTCTCTCTTGTGTTACTCACTTTGACTTTGACTGTCTGTGAGAATGCCTCTTTATGAATGATTTTCCTTTGCCACCGTAATCGGACCCCCACAGTAGTTTTTAACCTGGAATAATTGATCTTATCTCTAACTCTAAAGAGCAATAACCATCCCAATCATTAGACTTTAATCCACTGGCAAAAAAAAAAAATACAAAATGCAGCACCCGGCTGGGCTGGCTTTCTCACGTACGCCAAAAGAAAATCATCGCCAATTCCATTTGAATAGATTTCGAACACCATTCTCAACTGACTTCAGATCCGACGAACGGTCAAAGAATTGTTCAGGCATGATAACAAAAAATAATGTAAAAGAGTAATAGATCAAAATATACAACGACAAATCCCGAAAGGTTATTGATAGAGCGAATAAAATCGAAATGTAGCAACGTTCAATTGAACAAACAAAAGTTACTTGAATGGAATACCGAAAGTATGAAAACGAAAGTTAACGAACTGCGCATGCTCGATTATATCGACACACTACTCGTTTTTCAGACAATGAAGAGTTGCGGTCGAATCGAAGACTAGCGGAGTTTCCCGATAATTGCCGAACGAGCGCAACGAGGGCTTGAAAGTGCCGACAATATTGTCGGCAACCCGCCGACACTCCGACAATTGACGTCACTCGCAATCAGATTACTTTAGCAATAAAATAAAAATAAGTGATCCGGGAGATCGCAACTACCGTGATTGTCGGAAAACCGACAATTGTCGGCACACATGCAGGTCTAAATATTAAAAAAAAGTAAAAGGAGGAAATGAAGGAAATATCCGAGGATCGAGGATCTGAGGAGGAAAACCGAGGAAAGGAAAGAAAACCGCGGATTTCCGCGGATCCGCGGAAAAGTATCATCACTGAACCCTTTGCCCACTAGTCATTATGATATCGGAAATCCTATCGCCGTCTACATCTACGCCAGAATAGAAATAGAGGGTGGAGCCTACCATGATATAACATTTTATGGAGCCCTAATTTCATCATATCAGTTCTGTCCACTGACAGGTGGGTGGGTATCGCTTTCAAGAACTTATGTCCTTATATGAAATCCTGAGTTTTTGACCAATCAACGATTGCTCTTTTGATAGCTCGCTTGTCAACATGAGTCAGCTCAGCCCTTGATTTATCTGTCCCCGCGGAAAATTGCAAATGAAAACAAAAAAAATTGCACCCAAAATTCCAAAAATTGCATGCAAAAAATGCAAAAATTGCAAGGATAAATTGCAAATTTAAGACATTGTTTTCAATAAACAGTTCACAATAATTTATTCTTGCTTTAGTTCTATGACAAGCACAGTCCACCAATTTTAGTTGGTATGTATTATACAGTATTGTGTCCATAAATTACATTAAATTACATTGATATTGACATTGCATACTCAGAAAAGAAATAATATGCCAGGTATGGTATAGGGGATGCCACCAGGAGATTTTGAAAAAAACCCAAAAAACAACACTTTTACACAAATGCATGGATTCCTAACATTTATGTGGTAGAAAAGCTCATAAATTTTTTAAAATATTATTACTATTTATTATTATTATTATTATTATTATTATTATTATTATTATTATTACTTATTATTATTATTATTATTATATTATTATTATTATTATTATTATTATTATTATTATTATTATTATTATTATTATTATTATTATTATTATTATTATATTTCCAAGTACATCTATACATCATAATAATACAATGGAACAACGAGGTCTGTTTCCGAGTTACATGAATCTATATAATAATAAAAAAAAAAAAAAAAAAAAAAAAAAAAAAAAAAATTAAAAATAAAAAAATAAAATTAAAAAAAAAATAAATAAATAAAAAAAAAAAAAAAATATATATATATATATATATAATAGATTGATGTTAGCAATAAAACTATTATTAAATAGCATCTTTAATAGTTTTGTGTGACGGTGGCAGTAGTATTTTTCTATGTTTAGCATTATATGATTATAAATTATATGTGACTCCAGAACATGGAAAATTGCAAAAAATTGCGGCAATTGTCAAAATTGCGAAAAATCACACACAGACTGAACACACAATGTATGTCTTTCACTTCTGGCCAAAGTTGCCTAATTACAACTTAGACTCGAATGATAACGGCGAGTAGGGTGTCAGATAAAACTTCAGTTTTAAAAGTCTAATTCAATTCACACCGTAATAAATCATAATAACGATCATTCTTGATATATTAGAGCATTAAAATATTTAATTCACATTACTATAAAGATATTTTAAATATATGTATTTTGTAATTATTTTAGCGACGATACGAACCCCTTTTAATCGTCGAGCCGAACGATAGGATGCTAGACGACGATAAGTCTGTGGATGTGTGTTTGTGTGTGTGTGTGTGGGTGTGTGTGTGTTGTATGTGTGTGTGTGTATATGCGTCTGCGTGGGAAAGGGTAAGCAAAATTTAACACCTACTCGCTAGCCATCAAGGATTACGTTTTCATTTCCTGAGCAATCAATTGGGTATTTAAAAAATAAAATAATGACAAATAATCTAATTGCGATAAATTTGAAAACCTCATTGTTGGAATCAGCTTGAAAAGTGGAGAAAAATTGTCTTTGTCTCATAAAAATCGGTCTAGAAATAACCTTTTTTGTAATAGATTTGATTTTGAAAACAGCTTTCTCAAATTTTATAATTTTATGATAATTTCCTTATTTTCCGGTCGATGTTCTTGATTTATATTATATCGTTTTTCGTTTCTCAATGAGACGAACGCACTGATGTAGCTCGATTGATTCAAGAGTTTAAAACACAGATTTCGTGTTTTGATTGTGAGTCCAGCCTTACTAAGAATTCACGAGCGTTGAGATATGACGTAAGTATACATACAAGACCTCGTTCTCCACGCCATAGTAGGGCTTCCATTCATCGCTTTCGGTCAACCGTGGTCTTTGAAGTTACACAACATATCCCGCCTGTGATGTCTGTACATAAATCAAGAGCTGAGCTGACTCATGTTGACAAGCGAGCTATCAAAAGAGCAATCGTTGATTGGTCAAAAACTCAGGATTTCATATAAGGACATAAGTTCTTGAAAGCGATACCCACCCACCTGTCAGTGGACAGAACTGATATGATGAAATTAGGGCTCCATAAAATGTTACATCATGGTAGGCTCCACCCTCTATTTCTATTCTGGCGTAGATGTAGACTGCGATAGCATTTCCGATATCATAATGACTAGTGGGCAAAGGGTTAAAGCTTCCAAACAATCCCAATCGTCGTCTATCTCTAATGGGCCCCGTTAGAGCCCCGACGCGCAAACTCAGTATTATATTGACAGAAAATGGGCGCATTGACAATGTTGCTTGGAGTTGGAGTTTTTCCAATCAAATCAGTACGCTCAGATGTTGACTTAATCAGTTCAGCAATTTGCTTCATTGTCATGTCGGTCTGTACTCCAGCGGACACTTTAACTTTAACGGGAGCATCATCCGCATCCTTTAGCGCTTCTGGCACTGGGACAGAGGCTCTGAAAATGGGGGAAAAAAGAATTTTTGCATTCTTTATTCTGTGCCAAGAAGTTTAATTGATTCTATGCAAACAGACCTGGTTTCTAGTTTGTATGTTATATAATTGCCTCATTTGTCAGCCCACCAATGATAAAGACAACTGAGTCTTGTTGCATTCACTTATAAACCTGTATCTATTTCTATTTCTATCATCTTTTATCTGTCATGGATGATTGTATGGGGGTCCTGATATGTATCTACGTTGGTGGAGCACTTGCCTCACATGCAAAGGAAAGCTGGGTCTGTTAGTTCTGATGGAAAGTACTTTGCGATAAACTTGAGTCCTATCCTAAGGGTAGCAAGCAATTGCTATTGTGCGCTTAACCATGATGGGACAGTGCAGCACGACGGTAAGGTCTTTGCTGAAATTTGAAAATTGAAATTTGCAGGCTTATATTAGTTTGGGATACCTATAATCACCAATCCTATAGGTGACTTGTTCATAATTTTACTATCAAACCGTAGGAGCTGAAATGAAAGAAATATTATCTACTTGTACTAGGCCATTTAGCCCCCTAAGAATAATTATACAGAAAATTCACATAATATGAGACGTTACTATAACTTCCATTGAAATAGTAATGTCTCAAAAATGTCCGGGGGCTATCAACAAGCCTACTTACCCAAATTTTGTAAGATGTGCGTTTCCTCTCCGGATAAATTTTAGTAAAACTGAACTTCGATGGTATGCATGGCGCCTTTCTTGATCATCCGCATACGTAGAAGTAGAAAAAAACAAACCCTACATAATAAAAGAATTCAACAAGCCACTTATCTGGATATTTCAAGAACAAAACAAGACACACAAAAAATTAATGATAATATTGCTTCGATTATTATCTGGAATTTAGCAATGTGATAATGGCAAACCCAGATAGAAAAGTAGGTACGGTGAGAGGTTGGCGCGAACAAGACTTTCTTTCAAGAAAGTTACAAACAAATCTAGATCAGTCTTTCACTATCACTATCACCTCTTGATAGTGATGTTATGAAAGACGATATTTACTTCCCACAATCAGTCTTGCTTAAATTAAAATTGTCAAGACTTATGTTGGCGTCAAGTGAAAAAACCTCTCTATAGTGAAATCAGTAAAGATATCCTAGTGGGAAAAATGGACACAAATCTTATAAATACCCTAAATCTAAATTTGTGTTTTTAATTAGATAATCACTAGGTATCCCAAACTACATACTGCTGTTAACAGGTGAATGATTCTTCACAAATCATCTATAAATGAGGTCTCTTTGAACAGTCTCAAAATTATTGGTGAAAAACTTATACCATTAAAATCAGCAGCCTTGAAGATTATAATATCCCAAATTTGGGCCTGCTAGCCTGCTTCAACGCATAGCGCGATCCATGTAATAAAAAAACTTTTTTTCTTCCCTACACAAGATTTATGTTTTTTCACAAATCATCAAAAAATTGAGGCCTATTTGAACAGCTTCTCTCTGACTTGGAACTTAAGTTAATGGTGAAAAACTTATGCCTTTAAAATCAGCAGCCTTTGAAGACCACAATTGTAAACAAAGCCTATTTTTTTCTTTCCCTAACCAAGATTTATTTTTCTTCACAAATCATCAAAAAATGCATCTTTAAAAACTCACAACTTTTTAATTTATTTTCCGATTATGATAAATAAAGTGTTATTTTCCATGGTCTGGGAAGTCACATGTGGCTTTGTAATTTATCTTTTGCTATTTGTATAACGAAATTTTAGTTTGGGATACCTTTTATCACCAATCCTATAGGTGACTTGTTCATAATTTTACTATCAAACCGTAGGAGCAGCCGCAAGTTAAATTTAAAAAAAGAATCAACTGAGAGTAGATAACAAAATAAAAAAAAAAAATTGAACCAACACGAGGGCAAATAATGCTACTGTGTATTTTCAAAGTGTGCCCAAGACACACAAACAACAGCATGTAAATACATAATTGAAATCGAACAATAAATTGTCAAAATTTAATGACTTTTAAAAAATTATTAAAATCTACGACTACTACAACCATTACCACTAAATCAAAATATTTACCACCACTACTACAACAATCATTTCCACCTCATCATCATCTCTACCACCACTACTACAACAGCCATTACCATCACATCTTCATCTCTACCACCACTATTATAAGCAACCACCACCACATCATCTCTACCACACCCACCACCTCATCATTCTTACCGCCGCCACCACATTATTTTTCCTGCCAACACTTCCACCAGTGGTGATATCTTAAGGAGTTATCCAATGAATATTATATTTTTAAACCAGTGAGTGAGGCTACCCCTTTGTTGCCAGCAGATTAGTACCTACTTATAATTATCTCTGGCACCATTGTAACCATATTATGCTCTTGATATTAGATGTTTGATTGTTAATTACTACTTCGCAGTGTATTCCTGAAATTTGAGGGTTTATTCGTAAAACTTCCCTGAAATTTGAAATTGAGGGTAGGCATGCCTGCATAGCGGACAGTACTTGTTCTGTCTTCCATCCCCCTGAATTTGTTTTCCAGTTGCGTTCTGTCTTTGTCTTGGAATGAGATTACTTAGTTTTGTCATGATCCTGGCTGGAGTCCTTAGCTGAGAGGGAAACAGTCGAATGAATAGTTGTAGTTTTTGGAGATTATATTTTTTCCTTGTAAATCATCTCTCTGTTATGTACTGTTATTATTTTTTTTTATTTTAACATATGACTTGTAAACATTTGAGTGTTTTCCTCTTCATGGGATCTTGTGTTGGATTTCTTGGTGAGACTTTTAGGTGATCTCAAACTAAATACACTGATAGTGTGCTCTTGGAATCTACATCTGTTTCTTAT
>NC_088370.1:42876133-42963633 GCF_034508935.2 Berghia stephanieae | reverse complement strand
GAAAAAAAAAAAAAAAAAAAAGAGAGAGAGAGAGCGAGAGAGAGAGAGAGAGAGAGAGAGAGAGAGAGAGAGAGAGAGAGAGAGAGAGAGAGTTTCACCATGCTCAATGGGCTTCACAATACTTCATTTATTCCCTTAGTGAATCATACTGAACCAAATCTCCATTTCAGTACAAACAGTACACAAGTTACCTGCAACTGCAAGGGCTCAAACAGAGTGGGGTCACTTTTCTGGCTTTTTCCTCCCCTCTTTTTGATGATCCGTTTACCTGACTCCACAACAAGTGACAAAATTGGAGTGAAAGCAAATTTCAGTTGTTAAATCACTCAGTTGATCTTGAAACAATGCTTTAAAAAAATGTATATCTGTTTTCGTCGTGATAAAACAAAAAATGTATATCTGTTTTCGTCATGGTAAAACAAAAAAGGTATATCTGTTTTCATCGTGATAAAACAAAAAATGTTTGTGGTTTTGTCGTGATAAAACAAAAAATGTTGTGGTTTTGTCGTGATAAAACAAAAAATGTTTGTGGTTTCGTCGTGATAAAACAAAAAATGTTTGTGGTTTTGTTGTGATAAAACAAAAAATGTTGTGGTTTTGTCGTGATAAAACAAAAAATGTTGTGGTTTTGTTGTGATAAAACAAAAATTGTTGTGGTTTTGTCATGATGAAACAAAAAATGTTTGTGGTTTCGTCGTGATAAAACAAAAAATGTTTGTGGTTTCGTCGTGATAAAACAAAAAATGTTGTGGTTTTGTCGTGATAAAAAAAAATGTTAGCTCCAAGTCTCTTATTTCTGGTTGTAAATTTAATTTTCAAAATCTGAACCACTGTGACAAAGTACTGTTGGTTGGTCACATCTGGAGTGTGGTAAACTCTGCATAAGATTTCAATTCACGATTCTAATCCCCTTTCCTTCTCATTTTGTTTCATCTCCGGACTATAAAAAAGACTGTAGCGAGACTCATACTATAACAGACTCGCATATATATGGTACTGATATCAAGAAGAGGATACCTAAAGCACAATATCTGGTGTAAGAATAGCATGATGATAATTATAATAATAATAATAATAATAATAATAATAATAATAATAATAATAATAATGATAATATAATGATAATGATAATAATAATAATAATAATAATAATAATAATAATAATAATAATAATAATAATAATAATAATAATAATAATAATAATAATAATGTGGTTGTTCGTATACAATTTCAGAAATCACTTGTCAAATTACAAAAAATTTGCATAAAAATTACTAAATTTGAAGTTTTCAATTTGGCATTTTACCAGAAATGAGGGAACAACGGGAACAATAACAATGAGTGATAAAGCATCAAGAGGAGTTCAGCTATAGATTGCAACACACTATTGTCATGAAACCTACATGAGATTTCAATCTGTTGGGTTGGACTTGCACAAATGCTTTATCACTCATTGTTGTTGTTCCCTCATATCTGGTAAAATGTCTTTAACATCAAGCATCCCTGTCCATGATATTGTTATTGTGATGGTGATGATGATTATTATTAATATTATTATTATTATTATTATTATTATTATTATTATTATTATTATTATTATTATTATTATTATTATTATTATCGATTAATTGCACACTCTGCTTATACGCTACACATTCCCAAAAAAACTGATTTTTTTTCTATATAATCGCTCCACTTAATAGCACACCATCTCCGCTTAATACTACACCTGATTGCAGTGGCATTCCACACAACTTATTGGCCGAAGCATTTGATCAATTCTTTACAATGGACAACAATATACCCATCAACGGTGAACTGACATCTCAGGAGCTCCGTTCAGACACAAAAAAAAACCACAATGCCTGGATAATGAAGATGAGGATCAGTTATCGTAAACTACCCCTGACAAAACTGAAAAACTTGACATGGTGGACAAACAACGTCGCTAACTAAATCTGAGAAGAATGCTTGACAGATGATCTACATTGACGGGATTGGAGACAAGGGTTTATAAACAGTTTGCACAGAATAGCAATCTATCAATGCTTCATAATTATTGTTCTTACAAACACACATGTCACATTTTGTTGTCGGTAAAATGTGAATTAAGAAAATGAAGAAAGAAAAAGAAAAAATAACCCCAAATATTAAAACAAATAACCAAACTGGAAAAACAAGTAAAGAAATAAAAATTGAAAAAGAAACTTTCTAATAAGGTATGTCGAGTATGACAGTCCCAAGCCTGTATAAAAAATCCAGAAGGGAAGGTCCTACATAAATTGCACATGAAAGCTAAGGTTTAGATGATATTATTAGCTCTCCACGTAATTGCACACTCTGCTTAATCGACACCCAAAACCGAACTCCCGAGGGTGTGCGATTAATCGGATTCAACTGTATTATTATTATTATTATTATTATTATTATTATCATCATCATCATCATCATCATCATCATCATCATCATCATCATCATCATCATCATCATCGTCATCGTCATCGTCATCGTCGTCGTCGTTATTATTATTATTATTATTATTATTATTATTATTATTATTATTATTATTATTATTATCATCATCATCGTCGTCATCGTCATCATCATCATCATCGTCGTCATCATCATCATCATCGTTGTTGTCGTCCTAGTACTTATTATTATTATTAGTATTATTATTATTATTATTATTATTATTATTATTATTATTATTATTATTATTATTATTATTATTATTAGTATTATTATTATTATTAGTATTATTATTATTATTACAATTATTATTATTATGTTACTATGATTATTGTCATCGTCATCATCATCATCTTCATCATTGTTGTCCCCATCATAGCCATGATTGTGTTTTTTTTAATTTGTTGCTGTTTATGGTATTATTATTGAATTACCGAGGTGTTTTTGTTTTGTTTTTTGTTTTTTCGAATAATGGGTTGTATTCAAATTCTTCTCTGTGTCTTTCAGTCCATTCAAGTGCCAGTTTAAAATCCATGTCAGAATAACCGAAGTGATGACAATAAACCTTCGGGAACTGCATATTGTGGATAATAATGATGACAAATGTGATAAAAACTTGCTCACCATTTATGACGGTATGTTTTATTTTTATTAGAACATTAGCTTTTATCTTGAACTTTTATATTTCTTGATATCCAGTAAATGTGCTCAAAACGCTTTATGAGGGGTCCCAATCCAACAGTAACACATATAGAATGAGACATGATGCCTTTATGGTTTGGTACTCATAGTGCATTGGAAGAATGTGTGTAAAGAGCCTTTGAAGGTGATTTCTAAATGACCAAGATCTCTGTTACTTTTGTCTGTCAAAAAATATGCAATCCAGTACAGTACAGCAGTTGAAACAGTATGCGAAATTGTTCCACTTGTTACAGTGAAAACATTGCCTTCCATGGTGAATATGGAACTCTTTTTGGTAATGAAGCTATTCCTATGCTCTTATAAAATCTCGAAAACTTGCAAAAAAAAAATTGCAAAAAAGCAGTAGAATTTGTGGCTGCAATGCAAATCGGGGATTTTTTGTGTTATTTTGCGACTGCAAACAATGCAACAAAAAAAAAAAAAAAAAAAACAAAAACAAAAAGAAACGCCATGCCATTATAATGTCAGTACAGAGGACAGTATTCCTGTTTTTCTGAGGCCATGTGAGATGTTCCTGGTCATGCAATTTTCTATATATGTACTAGTGTTAGAATACTACCTAAAACGTGTAGTATGGACAAATATCAAGATTCCGTTAATGTCCTAGAACCATTTGACTTGACACCCCAGCATTATTAGTGTAACCATTTTTGGAATCAATGAAATACGGTTTACAACCAAAATGAAAAGCTTTTGTTAGGTGCAAGTTTTGGGCTCACACTGGCGGTAAAAAGAATTAAGACGGTCTGATACATTAGTTGAAGGCTATAAGAATTTTTTTCAAAATGTATGTGCCACTCGGGATCGTTATAATCAAATTAGACCACTGCTGTGTATCGAATGAATTGCTACTCATCGGTGAACAGTCTCATGCTATTAGTTGTGTATTAACTCACTCAACCCTAACACTGACTATATCCGTAGTTTACCGGGTTACTTTTACCCCATGCCTATTTATTACATTTTTATGACAAATTATACTAGTATCAAAGCTAATGTTTGTAGTGTTTACATGTTAATGGTAGTCGAATAAAACTATCTATGTACTGGCTCATTTTTATAACATTTTTTTCCAATTTTGAAAAGTAGCAAAAATCTCTAGGATTGAGCGAGTTAATAATTCATACTGTAAAAGTATTCACTTTTTCTTTTGGGTGTAACAGAACTTTTGGAACATGCTATAAATAGGTGTGTACATAAATATATAATAAAATTTAAAAATTAAGTATTTCACCCTATCACCAATAAGTGATGCAAGGTATTAAAAGAGTCTCTTAGGAATTTGATTGTGATATGATATTCTTTTAACATCATATAAACTTTCTGACCTTAATGTATGACCCCCAGGTCTCAGCAATTCATCCCACATTCTGGCAAGCACCTGTCACAGGCAATATAAACAGATCGACAGCTCAGGGAATGTCCTCTTAGTTGAGATTGTCATCCAGAAAAAGATTGAGAGAGATCTTCTCATTCATCTTAATTTCAAGTCAGATTACGGTGAGAAAAGTAGATGTTCTGATGTTACAAAAAGTAGTCCTACAAAACCATAAGGCCTATGGAGGCAATTTATTCTGGTCAGGGTCAATAATATAATCTAAGCTACTCAGTCTCATGAGACGAATCATCTTGGAGTCAACGGGTAATAGAAAACTCGTACCATTGATAGTATTAACATAATCATGTAAATAGTAACTAATATATGATATTAACTTATTTGTCCCGTCTTGAATTTAAAGTTATTTGAAGTTATTTTTAAATGTGTTAAAGCCAACATATTCATTTATCTTTGTATGAAATAATGATAATATAGAGAAGTGATTCAATAGTTATATTTATACAACATTTTACCGCTTACAAATAACATGTAACTGCTACCCAATTTCTTATCTACTTCTTTTACTTTAAAACAAATGATAGATATTTCTATGAATAAGGCGATAACCAAAATACTGTGTTCGTGCAAAATAATTTATTTATTCATCAGCGGAAATATTTGCACACTGCAATAACACGATTTTTACTTATTATCCCTCTCTACTTTTATTATAACCTCATTTAATCTTTACCATTTATAAAGTATCTTCATACTCATTTGATATTTTATTTATATCGAAAACATCCTATTGCAACAATTCTATTATAAGTGTATTATCGACACATAGTCACCATATATCCGCTCATTGTTCCACTGTACTTTTAAAGATATTAAAGATTAGGCTTTGCCAATTTTTATGTAATTTCTTTACATTTGATATTTCTTTTATATATTACCGAATTATGTTGTGATACAGAATTTTAATTTTCATACAAGGATGAATTAAGTATATCTTTTTATATCTTACTCGTATTCTTCTTCTTCTAGGTTCCATGCCTGGTCCAGGCTTCGGATACTGCATGAATTATCTCTCTCCATTCCTCCCTGTCTCTTGCTTTTTCAAACAGCTCTTGGATTGTTAGGTTGGTGAAGCCCTTCAGTTGGTCTATGAGTGTTTTTCTTTGTCTCCCCCGGGCGCGTTTACCAGGTATTTTTCCACAACTTGCCAGGTATTCATTCTTATCTTTCCTTACTATGTGTCCGAAAAAGGATAGTTGTCGATCCACTATTAAGGGCATTAGTTTCCTTTGTTGGTATGTTTGTTTTAGCACTTCTTCGTTCGTTTTGTGTGCGGTATACGATATTCTCTGCATCCTTCTCAAGCACCACATTTCAAAAGCTTCAATGTTCTTTTGTGTTTCTGCATTTGTAGTCCAGCTTTCGCATCCGTAGAACAAGATTGGCCACACGTAGCACTTCAAGACTCGGAATCTAATCCCGAACGACATCTGTTTGTTTTTCAAAATGTTTCCCAGGTCCATGAAGGCCTGTTTGGCTTGAGTTATTCTTGCTCGTATGTCTCGGTTACATCTTCCATCTGTTGTCACTATTGAACCTAGGTATTTAAAACTTTCTACGTTGGTAAGCTGCTCGCCGTGAATCGTTATATTGCAGGTGTTGTTGTTTTCAGGGTTTTTCTGTATTACCATGCATTCTGTTTTGGTGATATTCACTTCCATTCCCTTGGCTTCACTATCTACTACCAATTTGTCAACAATCTTTTGAAGTTGGATTTCTGATGTTGCAATGAGTACCGTATCGTCTGCGTATCTTATATTATTTATGTTGTGACCTCCTACTTTTATTCCCTCCATATTATTTATGCCCCTCATGATTGTTTCTTGGTATAGATTAAACAGATCTGGTGAGGCAACACACCCTTGACGAACTCCTTTCTTAATAGGAATGGAATTTCCTGTAGAGTTTCCGATTTTGATAGATGCCTGCTGGGTGTAGTATAATGTTTGCATGAGTCTGAGGTCTTTCTCATCAGCGCCAATGGAGTGCAGTTGTTTTAGTATTTCTTCGTGGCGTACTCTATCAAAAGCTTTTTTGTAGTCGACAAAACAGAGGTATAGTGGGGTCTGAACCTGTATAGCTCTTTCACTTAAAACACGGAGGAGGTATATTGCGTTCCTTGTCCCTCTGTCAGGTTGGAATCCATATTGTTCTTCTGCGATTTCGGGGTTAATCTTATTCCTTAGCCTGTTGATAATTATACGCAACAGTATTTTGTTGATGTGACTTATTAAACTTATAGTTCTAAAATTTTCGCATCTGACTGCACCTGCTTTCTTTGGTATTGCTATGAAAATAGAGTTACAGAGATCTTCTGGAATTTTCCCAGTATTGTATATATTGTTGAATAATATGTGAAGTTCATCAATTGCTAGATCTCCTAGGCTTTTTAATACCTCTACAGATATTTCATCAGGGCCTGTTGCTTTACCATCCTTCATTCGTTCCATGGCATGTTCAATTTCACTTTTTGTGATGTTTGGTCCGCTTAATGGTTCTTTGAATTTCAGTGGTGGTTCATTTCTATTTGGATCATTGTACAGTTCGCCTATGTATTCTACCCATCGGCTTTCTATATGTTGTTCTTCAAATAGCAGTTCCCCTTGTTTGTTTTGGATACAACTTCCTGCTGCTACTCGTATATCATTCTATAAAAAAATAGTTTTCTAATTTTTCAGATTTTGCCGGTAATTCTGTGTTGAACGATAAAAATTTAAAACATTGACTTTTGGAAAAATGTTGATACCCAAACCTATTTTTTTAAAAATATATTTTATAGATTAGATAGATTATTAATATTACTTGATCGTATCAAGAGAGATTAAAAATTACGTCATCATTTATTGTTGCGGATGAGATTATTATTTCTTGATAGTATCAAGAGAGATATAAAATGACGTCGTCATTTTCTGTGGGGGATTTGCTAGAATTGTGTAGAATCAATTATACTCGCAATGAAAGTCAAAAAGGACTAGGTGCTACATCCTAGCAGATTTTCTTAGTATTAATTTGAGTCAACAGATGATAGAATTAGCCTGAAATCAAAAAAGGTTTGCAAGTTACTCCTATATCAGTCTGTAAGAAATAGTTTTATCATTTCTGACTTGCCAGTAAGTTGTGCTCGATGATAAAAATTTAACATTGGCTGTTCGGAACAATCTTGATCCCCAACCCTATTTCTTTTTTAAAGCTAATGAAGCTGACATCACCTGGCTTTCAATTGGGTGATTAGTTCTCCCTTTAACAGACTGTAAATTAAAGTTTAAAGTTACACATAATTTTTGTGTTAATACAATTGATTTGGTGGGAAAACAGGGGAGTATTTTACATAAGTGTATAGCATCAATTTGTCGCTGTCCTTCTAGTGTTTCAAGGTTCCTCTTGCCAAGAAAATATGGTGACAATGTTGGCGACGCACAGCGATCAATTCTTGAAACTAGATACGTCAGGAAAATCAGGGTGAGTGTTGGATTTGTAAACTCTTACTTTTGGGGATGAGTGGCTAAGGCATTGCATATATTCACCTGGAGCCTGCAGTCAGCATCGATTTTTGTGGGTTTTTTTTTTTTCCTGAACAAGAAACTTAGCCACAGTTGCTCACTTTGCTGTACTGCTCTAAGGTTTACACTTGGACAATCTCAGTCTGATTTTGAAAATTTCTCCTGGGCATCGAAAAAAGGGTGTTGAGTTTTTTGTTGTTTTTTTTTTCTTTAAAAAAATTTATTACATGTTTGCAACCCTTACAACTAGTATCACTTTGTGTGAGTTTTTTTAAATGTTGGATCAAAATTTGGTAAATTTCAAATTCTTTTCCGATTCAGTTTTGCTAACAAACTTTTAGTTTTTCTGTTAGCTCAATTAGTAGAGCGCTCCAAACTCGCATTCCATTTTGAGTCTGGTGCTCTTCTGATCCCCTTTTCTTTCCAGCAGTGATGGGTATAGCCTTGGTTGTACAGTCCTTGGCTGAGGGGGAATAGTCAAACGTATTGTGTTAATTTTAGTTGTATAGTTGTATAGTTTTCCAGCGTATTAGGCGTTTTGTGCCTTTGCTGATCTTGGCATTCAGTTCATCGAGATAAAAGTCAATAAAAAGCCCTAACAGATCTTTTGACCTGTATCTATAATATATAACCTTTTTGATAAATTGAAGGCCCTAACCCTAACAGATCTTTTGACCTGTATATACGTCTAACCCTTTGATGGGATTTTAATGGGCGGTTCAACTATGCTAAACATGTAATCTGCTAAGTGGCTATCTAAGCTATTTTTTAAGGCGTTGACACTTGGAGCATTGGTCACCGTTTCAGGGAGACTGTTCCAGCGGTCGATCACACGTTGATTAAAGTAGTGTTGCCTAAGCGATGTGTTACACCTTGGTTTATGCAGCTTGTAATTATGACCTCTGGTTCCATTGTTTGCAAACACGAAAAGTTTACTCTCGACTTGATACAAACTGTGTGTAAACTTGTATGTTTCAATCATATCACCTCGTACTCGTCTGTATGTCATGCTTGGAATTTCAATACGTTTCAGTCTATCCTCATATTGCTTATCTTTCAACCCAGGAATTACTTTTGTTGCTCTGCGAAGCACGCCTTCAATAAGTTTCTTATCTTTCTCAATTTGTGGTGACCATACTGAGTTGCTGAACTCGAGATGGGGTCTGACTAATGCAGTAAATAGTATTTTCATAGTTGCTGCATCTAAATAGGTAAAAGATCTTCTGATGAGTCCAAGGATTCTGTTTGCCTTATTAACTTGTGTTTCTATATGCTTTGAGAATTTTAATTTAGTATCAACATGTACTTCCAAATCTTTCTCAAGTTTTGACTTATTCAGAGCTGTTCTGTCGCTACAGTGATGCTGTCTCATATCGTAGTGAAAGATTTTGTTTTTCGTTCCAAGATGTAGCACTGTGCATTTTCCAGCGTTGAACTTCAGTTTCCAATCGTCTGCCCAGTTGACTAGATTGTCAATATCTAACTGAAGACTGTCTCTATTTTCTAGATTGTTTACCTTTCTGTATACTTTAGTATCATCGGCATACATTGAACATGAGCTAGACAAAATACTTGGTAAATCATTAAGGAAGATTACGAAAAGAGTTGGACCTAAGACGCTGCCTTGTGGCACTCCACTAAGAACTTCTGTCCAATTTGACACTGTGCCTTGCACGCTAACTCTCTGTTTCCTGCCTACTAGAAAATGCTTAATCCAGCTTAGAGTATTTCCTTGAACACCATGAGCTTCCAGTTTGTTTAAGAGTCTTTGATGGGGAACAGAATCAAAAGCTTTAGCAAAATCTAAGTAGATTGCGTCAACTGAAGATCCTTGGTCGAGAAACTCTGTCCAATCATTTAAAGTCTTTATGAGGTTAGTGGAACATGACCTGCCAGAAACAAAGCCATGTTGGCATTCAGACAGTAACTTGTTGTTCTTTAGGTGAGTTATGACATAGTCTCTAATAATGCTCTCCATTATTTTGCAAACCACTGAGGTGAGGCTAACTGGTCGATAATTGCCCGGATTACTCTTGTCTCCTTTCTTGAATAACGGTGTAACTTGTGCTTCTTTCCAATCGGGTGGAAGAGTTCCTGAGTCAAGTGATTTTTGGAACAGTAACGCTAATGGTTCGGAGAGCTCTTCTGACAACTGACACAATACGCGGGGGTGGAACATGTCAGGTCCTGGGGACTTGTTCAAATTGAGTTTGTCTAGTTTCTTCTTTACAGTGTCTTTGTCGAATTCTATATCTGATAGTATGTTGTTTACACTTTTTCTTTCACATGTAGGTATATTAGTAAGATCCTCGTTGGTGAATACACTGCTAAAGAACTTGTTAAGAATATTGGCTTTGTCAATGCTAGATGAGGCTGTCTTATGATCATCATACAAATCTGCAATACCGTCTTTAGTCTTCGTTTTTGTTCTAGCATATGCAAAAAACTTTTTCGGGTTCACTTTAGCCATACGAGAAATAGATCTCTCATAGTCCTTTACAGCAATTCTGCATGAGCTTTTGGCTTGATTTCTGGCCCTCGTGTAACTAATATAGTCTGCACCCTCTCTAGTTTCTAAGTACTTTTTGTAAGCTTGCTTCTTTTTCTTGAGTTTTGCCAAGACTGTAGGATTGATCCACCGAGGTGAAGTTCTGTCTGAACTACTTTTAACTTTTGGTACGCTGATGTCCACTGCTGACATAACTTCAGATTTGATAATAGTCCATGCATCGAGTACAGACAGGTTTATTATTTTTTGTGTTAGGTCTGCAGCTGAGACTAATTCAGAAAGCTGTTTGTAGTCGCCTTTATCGAAACAGTAGCGGGGTTCGTTCGAGTAACATTTCTTTGTGTAACATCTAAAGTCAAAATATAAAACCTGGTGGTGACTCTTGCCTTGTGGAGCCTCATGTCTTATTGAGTCAATCATTGAATGTTCATTTGTAAAAACCAGGTCCAAAATATTTGGGGTTTGCTCTGAACGGTAGTGAGTTGGTTGCTTAACGTGCTGTGTTAAGAATGAATCCCTGACAGCTTCCATGAATTTAGAAGCAGAGTGATCTGAGTCCTTGGGGGATAACTCGTTTGCCCAGTCTACTTCAGGAAAGTTAAAATCTCCCGTAACTAGAACATGTGATTTGCCTTCTGTCATTTTAACTAAAAGTTCATTAATCTTATCATTGTTTTCAAAAGAGCTATTCGGTGAACGATAAACCGAGCCAACTAACATCCTATCATTGTCTCTAAGTGTTATTTCACACCAAACGGATTCTTTGGATGATAAGTTGTCTGACAACTTGACTGGTTGAGCATTTAGCTTTGAACGAACCCATATGGCTACACCACGATGACAACTTTTATCCTGAATATTGTGAAAACAATCAAAGCCTGAAGTTCTGAAGTTCTACCGGCTCGATTTTACCTCTTTGCTGATTTTTAGGTAACACTTCAGTTATACTTATAACATCAACACTCTCAGCATCAATCGGAGGTGAAATGTTTTCCTTGTAAATCATCTCTCTGTTATGTACTGATCATTGTATTTTTATTTTGAACACATCTTGTAAACATTTAAGTATGTTCTTATTTAGTGGGATCCTGTGCTGGTTTCTGGATGAAACGTTTAGATGACCTTAAACTAAGTACTTTGGACAACCTGGGTAATTCCTGTTGACATCAGACATCTTGTTTGATGGATTAGCTATATTTCTTCATGGAATGCCTAGGGGACTGTATCCTGGCATGGTGGTTGTTTGCAAAATAAAATCCAACATTTTGCAAATAAAAAAAAAAAAAGAAAATTTGCAAAAATTTGCGAGAAAAAAAACGGGAAAAATTGTCACACTGTTTCAATACGAAGAACAGAAACAGTTGAAAATTTGCAAGCGACAAGAGCAATACCTTAAATTAATACTTGTTAAAATTTAGTTAAAACTCATGATTGGTTAAGAAATGATGCCCGTTATACCAAAGTCGTGTAAAGATTAAGATATCTAAAGTTTCCAAACTTGCATCTTGTTTTTAGCAGTCATCATCATCATATCTTGTCGCGCCAGTGAGTCAGCCAGTCCCGGGCAGTCTGGTTGCATTCCTCAGGTCAGCATTGGTGCAGTGAGGTCCCAGCGAGCATTCAGACAGGATGTGGTCCATGGTCTGTCTGGGGTGACCGCATGGGCATTCAGTGCCCGGTGAGATTTTCCATTTAAAGAGGTTGGTGCGGTGTTTCCCACCTTTGCTCTAGCTCTGTTCAACGCCACCCATTCTTTTCTCTTGAGGTCTGTGCCTGCTGGGAGCTTTTCTGTTGGGGGCTGGAGGGCATCGTTTGCTGTCTTGTCCCATTCTACCCATTTGTCCAGGCGGAAGAATGCTGAGTGGTCTGGGTGAAGGCTCTCTACTGTGAGGAAGCTTTTCCTTGATTTGAGCCTGCTTTTGGGGCAATTGTGGTCATGAAGGGGTGTCTCTGGTCAATTTCCTGTTTGTATTTTTGTATTTGGGCATGAGTTTCCCTCCGGATGTGTGGTGGGGCTATTCCTGCTGCACGGTAGACCAGTGGTAATGGAGTTGCTCTCAGCTGGCCCGTTATGATCCGGCAGGCGTTGTTGAGCTCGGGGTCTAGCTTGGAGGCATGGCATGATCGGGCCCATACAGCTGAGCAGTACTCCGCAGTTGAGTAGCTGAGGGCCAATGTTTTAGCAGTGTTGTATGATTGGCGAAAGAATTTACCCAGTCTTGTTGAAAACCAAAAAGTCCTATTTGGATCGCTTCTAGAATAAGTTTTCCATTTAACAATGTTACATTATTTTCAATACGATGCAGAAATCATGTTTGATTTATTTCTAAATATTAAATGTTCTCCAATGAGTCCTGACATGAATAAAATGGACTACAGCATAATATGGACAATGATGTCAAACAGTGTAAAAAGCAGAGCTAGATAAAAGAGTAGTCAATTTAAATTTCATGGAATCGAATCATTATCTAAGATATAAGAAAATCAATTGGATCAAAAAAGATTTTTAAAAAGGCTACTCGCAGTCATAAAGCAAAATGGGGGATTGACGGGTCACATTAAAAGTTGGGAATTACGCCAAAATCTTCGACATGGCAAATTTGAGGTGTATCTATTAAAACAATCGTCAAGTAAATATTTCTCAATAAATTTTTTTCTGAAATTTTGTGTACATAAAGTTCAATAAATTGGTTCTGATTGTGATGAAATTTCAGACTTGCATCAGTTATGATCTGGGGGTTACAGACTTTTCCAGGGTTTTTTTCATCACACCCAATACATATACCTAGAAATATTTATAAATTTATCACTTACTACAATCATTATATGTTGATACTAAAATAAAGAGCTTTTTCTCTACCTGGGCTAGTTGTCCATATTCATACTCTACTGTAATCTTTGACATGTTTCTTTGTGCTAAGATTATGAATCAACATTTTAATCTGTGTTCATTTCAGCACCCTTGTTTGTCTGTGGGAATTAGTGTCACTTGATGGTTATTTAGAGGTTGCTGTTAAGAAATACGGGGACAAAAATCACTTTTGGCCATGTGACGAAATATACCTTGAAGTTAGAGGTAGTTGGAGGAAATTTCTAGTCATCTGCTAGCTTGACTGTCTGTCTACACATGCATATCTGTCTGCCTGTGCAGGCATGCCTGTCTATGCTGGCATGTTTGTCTGTATATGCAAACTTGTCTGTCTTTGCAAGCTTGTCTGTATAGGCAAGCATGTCCGTCTGTCTATTCAAGCATGGCCATCTGTCTATACAAGCAGGCCTGTTGTGTCTGTGCAAACATGTCTATCTGTCTGTCTTTGCAAGCATGCCTGTCTGTTTATGTAGGCATGTCTGTCTGTCTGTCTGTCTACGAAAGCATACTGTCTTTCTATGCAAGCATGTCTATCTATCGGTGCAAGCGTGTCTGTCTGACATGCAAACATGCCTGTCTGTCTGTCTGTCCGTCTATCTATGCACGCATGTCTGTCTATCTATGCAAGCATGTCTGTCTGTCAATGCAAGCATGTCTGTCTGTCTATGCAAGCATATCTGTCTGTCAATGCAAGCATATCTGTCTGTCAATGCAAGCATATCTGTCTGTCAATGCAAGCATGTCTGTCTGTCTATGCAAACATGTCTGTCTATGCACGCATGTCTGTCTGTCAATGCAAGCATATCTGTCTGTCAATGCAAGCATGTCTGTCTGTCTATGCAAACATGCCTGTCTATCTATGCACGCATGTCTGTCTGTCAATGCAAGCATGTCTGTCTGTCTATGCAAACATGTCTGTCTGCCTATGCAAGCATGTCTGTCTGTCAATGCAAGCATATCTGTCTGTCTGTCTGTCTGTCTATCTATGCAAGTATTTCTGACTGTCTATACAATCATGTCTGTCAGACTATTTGTGTCCAACCACCAAAAAACGGTATTATATTGGGATGATTTAATAGCTATTATTTCAATTTATGTTCAGAGATATTTATATGTATATATATTTTTTCAGGATGATACACATAAAAGGGTTGATCAAATAAAAATTGTCCTAATTATGAAGGAATGTTTGGATTCTCATGAAATTCTATACACTTACTTTTATTCATCTACATAGTCCCCAGTTAAAGTGGTGCGTTTCTCCCATCTTTCCTTGACCTTGAAAAGTCCTTCCAAAGTAGCTCTTGGATTTGACCTTAAACCAGTCTTCCGAAGCTCTTAAAACTTCCATTTTGGCACTGGCACAGGAGCAAAGTCCCAGCCGCCATCTTGCTTTGTTCATACACAGTTTAATTCAGAAAATTTGTCCCATTCCTTAAAGGTATTTTCGACTCCAGAACTGCTATTGCTGCTATTTACCACTCTTTTATCAAGAACAGTCAAGATAGCAACCATCTCTGTGTAAATAAAGCAGGGACCTCACTGCTTTACCAATGCCTAAGTTTCATCTTCAAAATGCTTCCCTTTGAGGTATTTCTTTAATGTAAGGAAGATATTTAAAATCTAAAGGGGCCCAAACGAGTGAATAGGAAGAATGAGTTAAGATTTCTAATCCGCAATCATAGGATGGCGCATCGTCCTGCAACAGCAGAACTCCATTTCAAAGCTTCCCTGGATGTTTGTATTCAATCCAGTCTATTAAAGAGTCATGTTTCCCGTTAATTGTTTTGTCTTTGGAAGGCAGTCAAACATAATAATGTCTTCCATGTGTCAAAAAATAACGGTAAGCATGGTCTTTACAACAGAGCAGCTCATCTTTGCAATTTTTAGGGGTGGGCTCTTCACAGATCCTCCATTGCTTTGAAAATCATTTCATCTGTGCAGCTATGTGGCCTGTTGTATGACACTTACTTTTGGATCAGAAGGCCCTGGGTTTGAGCCTCGCTCTGTGCATAGTTGAGTCCTTGGAAAAGGCTCTTTACTCACATTCTCTCACCATACTCAGGTAAAATGAGTACCTGACCGTTAACAGCGTTGTCTTTGTCTGAAAAAGATTGTCATGTCTCATAATACGTTTTTAAGTGTTCCTGCTGGCCAGGGACCCCTTGTAAAGCGCCTTGAGCATGTTTAGTGGATATTGCGCTATATAAAAAAGCTCAATTTCTATACCAAACCCTTCTACAGCCTACAACAAAAATAACAATAAAAACATGGCTGCATTACTTAAGAAAAACGGCAGAAAAAAATAAGCACATCCTTTTCTGTAATAAGATCTTTGAATGGCACTCTTTATTTGAATTCATTTCACAAATTCCATTCATGAGCCATCATCATCATCATCACCATTTTAACAACCCTCAGGTCCTGATCCAAGTGCTCCTTCCCTGCGCCGTTTTTGTGGAAATTTTACATCTGATTCTGGACTGGTATTTCGAAGTTCAGAGCGAGTCCTTTACCTCCACTTCTATTTTGCGGCAAAGCCGAATAATTGGCCTGACACTAACCATTACAATGTCCATTACTACACAAGAGAGTATCCATCACCTAGAGGTAAGGAATTTGTAACTTCTTCTTCTTCTTCTTTGGAAAACTCAAAATTCCAACTAGCCATTTGAAATGGATCAACAACAAAACAAGAAACTCAGCATTTGATTTTGAAATCTCCCACTCGAGAACAAACCATCATCTTTACTCTATCATCCCTCTACCATCAGACTTTGGAACTCCCTACCAACCAATTGTAAACAAACCCTTTCGACTGATGACTTTGAAAAATCGCTCCCTGCTTCCCTCTATCTTCTTCTTCTTCTTCTTCTTCTTCTTCTTCTTCTTCTTCTTCTTCTTCTTCTTCTTCTTCTTCTTCTTCTCCTCCTCCTCCTCCTCCTCCTCCTCCTCCCTCCTCCCCCCCCCCTCCTCCTCCTCCTCCTCCTCTTCTTCTTCTTCTTCTTCTTCTTCTTCTTCTTCTTCTTCTTCTTCTTCTTCTTCTTCTTCTTCTTCTTCTTCTTCTTCTTCTTCTTCTTCTTCTTCTTCTTCTTCCATTAAGGCCAAAGTTCAGGCTGAAGATTGTATGGCCGATTTTCCAGTAACAGGGGTTTTAGAGGGAAGCAGGGAGCGATTTTTCGAAGTCATCAGTCGAAAGGGTTTGTTTACAATTGGTTGGTAGGGAGTTCCAAAGTCGGATGGTAGAGCAAAGATAGAGTAAAGATGATGGTTTGTTCTCGAGTGGGAGATTTAAATGCCAAGTTTCTTGTTTTGCTGTTGTTCCATTTCAAATGGCTAGTTGGAATTTTGAGTTTTCCGTTTTGTGCTTTTTGGAATATGAGGAGTTTGTTGATGGAACATCTTTCATGTAGGGGTTTTCATTGGAGATTGTTCATGAGCTAACAAACTTAATTTGTTTAGCTATAGCATGGGGAATTGAAATAATTGAAAACACTAATTGGCAATTTGTTTGCAACAAATTCAAGAAAGTAATTTTGGGTGAGACGATTTTCAGGTTACCTAAATCCCAAATAAATACCAGTAAAAACATTAATATTATTAGAGTAATAGATGAGGGCCTCAATATCACGTCAGTCCGTTATCCACAAATTATACCAGTACCAGGAGATGAAAAAAATGGCCATAGATTCAATATATAAAAAAGGTTTGACGAAATATGCGGTGAAAACATGCATAAAGCAAAATAATGCCATCACATGTTGCGAATGGTGTGGCATTTTCATGGAGGGACAAAAACATTGTGTGGGTTTTTATGGGAAATCACAGAATTAAAAGTCTTATTGGGCATAGGCACTCATTTATATTAATGATTATGCGATATTGAGAAATACGTTAAACCAAGAAAAATCTTTTGAGCCATCAACGGTCAAAATTGATCCTATAATAAAGCCTGTAAGTGTATGCAAAAATAGGCATTTAAAAAATAATAATAGATTAGACTTATGACACTTGAAAGTACCAAAGACTTTTTACTGGATATACCTTGAAATACCAATGGGATATTGGAATGGTTTCCAATTAATGGCTGTATTTATTAAAGGATTTATTGTGATAAAATGATTCTATCAATTCTTATGAAATTTGCAGGATTTAAATGATGATATGAGGTCCTGCTGTGGGTGATTCAAAGAGGAGTAGTCCAGTAAAAAAAAAAAAAAGGCTCTTTACTCACATTCTGACATTGTACTCAGGTTTAAAATATGTGACACTATGCCCTGTCGAAAAATATAGTAAAGCGAAATTTTAAGTCTTTTCCTATATTATGCTATTGTTGGCTAAGGACCCCTTGTTAATGTTAAGCCATTTGAGCACAATTAATGGATAGTGGCTGAGTTCACACCTTTTGTGGGTTTTTTTAATGACACAGTCATTGTTAAAATAAAAAAAACCATACATTTAATTGTAAATTTGAAATATAATTCATTGTTAATTCAGTTTGATTTTGACGCAAGATCCTCCTATTACTTTTGAAATACAGGCAATGATGATGATAAGACTGGTATCATTATAGCAGTTTGCGTGTCAGTCTTTGTCTTATGTGTCATCTGTTTTCTGATCATCTGGTGTATAAAGCGTGTCAGAGGCCAACGGGAAAATGAGATGAGTACTCGAGAGTCTCATGAGTTAAACCTCCATAGGTGAGTAGGCTTTGAAGCATGTGGTGAGTGTTGTGTGTATGGATATTATTATTATTATTATTATTATTATTATTATTATTATTATTATTTATGATTATTATTTATTATTATTATAATTATTATTATTATTATTATTATTATTATTATTATAATAATAATAATAATAATAATAATAATAATAATAATAATAATAATAATAATAATAATAATAATAATAATTATTATTATTATTATTATTATTATTATTATTATTATTATTATTATCAAATCAGAACAGCTTCATCACAGAGAAATCATACGAATTAAGTGGCGTTCCAATTAACCATTTCCACTCTTAGCCTCCATTGGAACAACCTATCAAGACTACACATATCTACTAGGCTTAACTGAAAAAGGCTTGGCGCCTATTAAATATTTACGATTGTATTAAACTCACCAATATAAACTATACATCAAAATTCGCATTATTTATTCTTCTATTAGGTAACCAAATTTTGTTAAACTTATATTTCTTGATTTTAATAAATCTTTTTTGAAAGAACCTTTATTCCAACATGTCAGATGAAAAAATCACACCAAAAAAAAATGCAATAAACAGCAGAGAGTTGTACATCGATAAATATTCAAACGGCTGAAACGTACTTATGGTGACTTGTGTGTTTGTATTTGAACAGTTCAAAAGTGGGTAAAGTGCTTTACGGGAACTGATGCTGTTTCCTAGAGCAGGCTCGCAGTGGTCGTCCACAAACTGCATCGTGCGAAGCAAATCAAGAACAAATTGACAAACTTAATCAAGCCAGTCGACAGATAAAACAATCTGACATTTCGCAAAGGCTTAGAATTTCATTGGGAAGAGTTAGATATTTAATTCGAGAAATCCTGGGTTTATGCCCATCGGATACCAAGAATGCTCACACAAATGCATGACCACATTGAAAGAGGAAGTTTTCTTAAAGTCATAGCTCACCCCCCTTACAATTCCGATATTGCTGCAAGTGGCTTTTTTCTTTTCTTAAGAATTAATAGACATCTCAAGGATGCAAATTTTATCCAGTGATTGCCAGGTGCAAGCCGAGGTGACTCGATGGTGTCAAAATTTGTGACATGAAATCCTCTTCGACGCAATGCAATAACTGGTGCATCGTTGGTGGCTCTGTGTAGATGGGAGGAATGACTATGCTGACATTTAAAATGATAGACGGAAAGGATACGAACTAAGCTTTGTTTTGATACATTACTATCAACCTGAACAACGGCACCTACCAACCATTCTCAAAACCCAACATCATCCCATTGTACGTCCATAGACATCGCAATCATCCGCCATCTATAATAAAAAAAATATCCCAGAGAGCATTAGCAAGTGTCTATCTAACAACTCTACGTATCTAACAACTCTACAAACAACATATTCAAGGATGCAATCCCACCATACACAGACGCACTACAAAAAAGTGGCGATGAGTACAAACTAAAATATGAAGAAGAGACCATTACCACCCCAACGAAAAAACGTGGAAGAAAATGAAATATAACATGGTTCAACCCACCCTACAGCAACAATGTGACGACCTCTATCGGTAACAAATTTTTCAAGCTAATACAAATATGCTTCCCTCCCAGTCACGTCTTATACCCAACCATGAACAAAATCACCATCAAAATAGGATACATCTGCATGCCAAACATACACAACACTATTTCCTCCTACAACAGACGAAAACGATCACAGTCAGCTCAGCCCAACAACAACATAGATAAAAAATGCAGCTGCAGGACCTAGGCAACATGCCCACTGAACGGCAATTGCCTGACTCAAAACGTTATTTACCAACCCACAGTTACACGCCCAGACACACCAAAACAAGAAACATATGTTGGCCTCACTGAGTGTTTATTCAAAACCAGATACAATCTGCATAAATATTCCTTCAGAAACATACACAAATGACATTCAACTACACTAAGCGAACACATTTGGAACCTCAAAGAAAAAACATACAACACAGCATTACATGTAAAATCATCTCCAGAGCACAGTCGTACTCCCCCTCTACTAAGATTTGCAAAATCTGCTTAGAAGAAAAATTCTTCGACATCAGAAAACCGAACATGGCAACACTCAACAGAAGAAACGAACTAACATCTTCATGCTTTCACTTCCTGATGAGAGCGAATGCTCGAAACAGTATTGTAGAAGTTGATGATAATTATACTTGAAATATATACTTATATATAACATTTCAAGTATAATTATGATCACACACAGATAGATATAAAATTCCAATAAGAATCCACATTTGTTTCCTCTGAAAAAAGGCACATAAAACACAGGATTAGAAAGATGTGACTTTGCTTGTTAGGAATGTTTACATACAAACATTATGGTGTGATGAATGAAAACTATTTATCATGAAGTTCATCTTTAAAAATTTTCCTTTTATCTTCCCTAGTACTGACGGTGCCCTTAGCCAGTCTGCTGCAGCCACAGAAGCTGATGTCAATTCTGTAGGGGATCAACCACCATCTTACGGGGAGACTGTGACCAAGGGAAAAGAAATTGTGTGATCTTGTCTACTGTCAAGCCACTACCATTGCCTTTTACTTTTAATGAATAATTAAGCCTACCTTTTACTCAAGGATTGTAATTTTAATGCAATCATCAAAATGAGAATTGTTGCAAGATTTCATTTAACCTCTCTTGGTAAAACTATGATTTTCTTTCCCCATCTACGCAAATCATGTTTTCTTCTTGAGGCCTGAAAAAGTGAGGACATTGTCCTGTTTATGTACAAAGACGAATGAATTGGATGTTTCAGGTTTTAGCCCTTATCAATTGATATGAAATACTGCTTGAATGAATAATAATAAGACATGAAAGGGTTGCAGCAGATAATATATGGGAGTGATGGGAGTTGAAATAAAGACCAGACTGGTAAAGCACCCATTGCCTGGCTACAAGAGAGACGCTTTGCCATTAACACCATCCTCTCCTCTATAAAAGGTGATTCCAATTGTATTATCTCTATTGAGTCCCTCTCACAACTTCTTGAAGTCAGGAGATTAACAAATAAACAACATGAAATTTAATTGGTGAGTTAGCTTTTTTAAAGCTATGAGCTCTATTCTCAACACACACATGTAACACATAGATGATTGAGAGATTGGGTCAACTCTGATATTAAGCCAATATCAATTCAGAAAAACAAGTGGAGCAGACACTTATGCTAATACTAAACTAGAAATTTTAAGAACAGAAATTGGGCGGGGTCCTTAGACATCCCTTAGACATCCACGTTGTGTCTTCTATCCCCTTATATCTGTTTTCCAAGTTGTTCTCTGTCTTTGTCTTGGAATGGGATTACTTAGTTTTGTCACAGCCCTGGCTGGAGTCCTTGACTGTGAGGGGGTGGGGGGGGGGGGGGAACAGTCAAATGTATAGTTATAGTTTTGGGAGACGATATTTGTTTCCCTTGTAAATCATCTCTCTGTTATGTATTGTTAGTTATGTATTCTGTAAACATTTGAGTGTGTTCCTCTTATTGGGATCCTGTGCTGGTGTCTGGGTGAGACTTTAAGGTGATCTCAAACTAAGTACATTTTGGTATGCTCTTGGAATCTACATCTGTTTCCTATTTGAACAAATTCCCCTTTGTCTTTCTTGTTTTTGGGTGCTTTGATTTTAAATCTAGAATATTTCGACTATTCCATTTTCTTCTTTTTACTGGTGCTGAATGTGTTGCAAGTGCCGTAAAACCCTTCAAAACAAACAATAAAACAAAGATTAGAGAAGTGCCTGTATGTGAGTCGACCTTAACCCACCAACCCTAACACCAACTCTATTCGTAGTTTACCCTGGTTACTTTTACCCCATGCCTATTTATTACATTTTTATGAGACAAATTATAGGCGTAGTATCAAAGCTAATGTTTTTAGTTTTTTACATGTTAATGATAGTTGAATAGGACTATCTATGCACATGCTCATTTTTAATACATTTTTTTTCTTCCAATTTTGAAAAGTAGCAAAAATCTCTAGGAACTATCCTGTCATATTCATCTGATTTGTTGTCGATGTCTTTTGATAAAGGTGACACCTGAAACGTCTGGCCATCCATTATTGTAAACAAATGGAGCACTAAATGTTACCTTCCCTTTGTTACCCTTATCTAAATTTCACATATATATATATATATATAATATATATATATATAATATATATTATTTTAAAATATTCACCACAATGTTTGGGGCAGCCTACATCAATGTTTATGCTGAAACATTGATGTAGGCTGCCCCAAACATTGTGGTGAATATTTTAAATAATAATTCGCTCCATTACTACATGTCGAGCACTTTTCGTACCATATTTGTATCAAACACGATTCAATATATATATATATATATATATAATATATATATATATATATATATATATATATATATATATATATATATATATATATATATATACGGTTTTTGCCTTTACTAATTAGATTGATTCTACGTGTTTAGATTTTTTGATAAAATATTCCTGTAGTAGTTTGTATTATATATGTTGATGAAAGTGTTATCTTTTTATATATTTGGAAATTGGTTTTTCATAACTCTAAGGCACTAAAACACCCATTCAATCGTCACCAAATATTGCACGGTGTTTACAATTGACATGAAGATGGTTTGCGTGTATAATGAGATTGATTAGACATCGTGATGATTTTATTGACAAATTAAATTGTTTCATCAAATCCCATCGAAAACAAGTGCCATCATTATTAGCACGTGGGTTGTCTGTCAGCCTTCCAATTAACGAGTATGACAATGAGGTAGGAGAACTTGCATTGAATTGATAACAGTTAGTGGTTCTTCTCATAATTTGAATACAGTCGATTTCTTAAAATGGATGGAATATCCTTTTCCACTCTTAACAGTGAGAAGGAATTCTATGGATAAGTTACTTGGTTTTGTCCTGGCCCTGGGCGGATATCCTGGCTGAGAGGGAAACAGTCAAATGTATAGTTAGTTTTGGGTGATGAAATTTTTTTCCTTGTAAATCATCTCTCTATTATGCACTGCATTATGTTCAGTTTATATATTATATATGATTTGTAAACATTTGAGTGTATTTCTCTTAGTAGGGACCTGTGCTTATGTCTGGATGAGGCTTTTAGATGATCTCAAACTAAGTACAGTAGAATTACTTTAAACCGAAATTTTGGGGACCTTCTATACCATTTCGGTTTAAAGACATTTTGGTTTAAAGCAAGTTCCCGTTTTGCGATGTTTTTCAACTATTTAAGGAATTTGTTCATTTAATCGTATCATGGGTTTCGCCATAAATGGAGTTGTTGAATAAATGCTGTCTTTGTAACCTTTGAAAAAAAATAATTTTTTTTGGGGTGTGTTTTAAAAATATTTTTGGGAGTTTTCGTTTTCCAATCAAAATTGTTGAAAGAGTTGAGTTCGGGATGCTGTGTTTTTTACATTATATCACCTTCTTGCTCAACTTTTTTTATCATCAACTTCACATAGCATTTTGATTTTAAACTCCAACGTGTAAGCACAGTGCTTTCTTTTTGTAAAATGTAAAGCTAAAATAAGATCAAAAGTTCTTGTGCGATAATTGATCATGAATGATGCGCAACTACTCAGAGGTGAAGTGAAATGGAAATGAAAAGGCGTGTCAATGCTAAGCTGTCTACTACTACTACACACCCCTCTTTTGTTGAAAAGCCATTAGGTTCAAAGACCTAATTACATAGAACCCCCCCCCCCCCCCCCCCCCCCCCCCCCCCGTCATACACGCATATTTAAACAAAAAGGAAATGAAATGGCATATCAATGGTAGCTGTCAAACCCCCCCCCCCCCCCTCACACACACCACACCCACCCACCCAGCCCCTTATTGTCGTGTTGAAAATCCAAAGCATCAACACACGAGCGAGAACATCTCGCTTGCGTGATTCTACACCCCAACTCCCCCTCTTTCCTCATTTTTCGCCCGCCAGTAACCCGCTGTCTTCCTTTTCCAATCTGTGCGATTGTGGTGTTGGCCAAGCCCAAATTCAGTAATTGAAGTGTTTGCCTAACCCCACCCCCACCCCACCACTCACCTTCATCTTATAGGTACTTACTCTCTTTGTTTATTATCGCCGGGCATTATTACGTGTGGCCACCTTCCCGAATTTTTGAAGAAAAATAGAGAGAGAAAAAGGGAAGGTGCTCTCAAGTTGTTTCGGTTTAAAGAAAGTCCTGCTTAGAAGTATTTCGGTTCATCGTAAGAATTAGTACAAAGATAATGAAGAAACTGGTACAATTTATTAAATTCTTTGCGGTTTAAGGTATTTTTTTAGAGGCAGCCATTATATTTATGTATGTATCTTTGTCGGCATTTTATACGTCTGTACAAAAATTTCCTTTTTTGGATGAATAATGTACATTATTATTTACATTTTATATTTTACCGAATTGTGTTGTGATACAGAATTATAATTTCCAAACAAGGATGAATTCTTATCTTATCTTATATCGAATTGTTGTAATTAGTTATCTTTTTAGAACTATATAATATGTAAAAGCAATGTCAAATACCATCCCAATTCCCTTTTCTTGTATGCAAAATTTCCTCTTTCGGCATGGGTTCCGCTGAGTGGTGTCTGAAGTTCTGGTCAGCCTAATTTTAAGCCGGCATAGGGCCTACTGTTGAATTAAATGAAACATAAAAAGGCACTTTCAGCATGGTGTGTTGGTAGAAAAGTGATATATAAATGTTAATTTTAATTGTTTATTTAATTTTTGAAATATATTGTTCTGTCTATACTGGTGTTTTAGTGTTGTGATGGATAAAGTGTTTTAAACTCTTGTATCAATTACTATTTACAAGAATTTTGTCAAATGCATAGTTATTGTTTTGGGAGATGATATTTTTTTCCTTGTAAATCATCTCTCTGTTATGTATTAGTATATATGTTATTTTTTAATGTATAATGTAAGCATTTGAGTGTGTTCCTCTTTGTGGATTTTGTTCTTGTGTCCGGATGAGACTTATAGGTGATCTCAAACTAAGTACATTGGTGGTATACTCTTGGAATCTACATCTGATCCCTATTTGTTCCCAGTTCCCCTATGTCTTACTTTCTCTTGGATGCTTCAATTGTAATTCTAGAACTTTTTACTATCCCATTTTCTTCCTTTTTACTGGCGCTGATATAACCTAAATGTGTTGCAAGCGCCGTAAAACCCTTAAAAACAAACAAAACAAAACAAACAGAATTTTGTGTAAGAAAAGAATTGCTTAAATCACCCACACAACCTTGATGATAACAAGGTGTAATGTGGAACAAAAAAGGCATAAATGCGTAGTTTTATTTTAAAGTGCGTTATAATACGCCTTTTTGGCCTGTAGTTGTCAGCTCTGCTGGTGCAGTTCATCTATTTCCTTTACTGAGTTCCCACATTCAGACATTATACCTCCACGTTCTCTATCTAATCTCCAAAAATTTTAAAGGTTCCTTTTGTTTTGAATTAATTCTCATTGTTTTTGTCAAGGCTGTTTTCTGTCTTGAATTTTTTTTTGACAAGAGAACAATGCCATCAGCAAAATCCAGATCTTTCAATATTTTCTAAAATATCCATCCGATTCCTATTTTTGTCCTACTGCTGATTCTTTCATGACCCAACTATGTTTCGCACAATTACCCTTTTCCCTCAAAATTACACCTTTTTTGTCAAAATTACTCCTTTTCTTCAGTGGGGGTTGGCAGCTCTGCACCAGAGATTAATATCTAATGCTTGACCTTAATTAATCATGGTGTAAAAACTCATGCACTTATAAAAGCCACATCTTGTGTGGTCTAGTGGTATGACACTCGCTTTCGGATTGGAAGGTCCTGGGTTCGAGCCTTGCACTTGGCGCATAGTTGAGTCCTTGGAAAAGGCTCTTTACTCACATTCCCCCACCATACTCAGGTGTAAAATGAGTACCTGGCCGTTAACAGCGTGTCTTGTCCGAAAAATTGTAATCTCGCTTCGCAGGCGGCATGTCCCGTCCTACATGTTAAATGTTGCTGTTGACTAGGGACCCCTTGTAAAGCGCTTTGAGCACATTTAGTGAATATTGCACTATATAAAGCTCAATTAATTTCATTAATAATTGATAAATTAATTAACAATTAACATCTTTACTGCGTCATTACTCATAAATAGTGTAACTCTTTTGTTTTTTTTTTCACATGTGTGCGCTTCTTAATGTTCAATATTTGTTTTGTTTGTTTAACTCAGAAGAAGTGGAGCACGTCTGCTGTGATAAAATTTCAATGTAAGTTATATAATCAAGATTTTATTCGAGAAAGTTTTATGTAAATGTTTAGATCTAGAAATCACCATATTTTTTACAGCAAATGTGCCATTTTATTAGCTTTTCTTTTATTAAATTTGCCATGTCATAATTTTTTTAACTTTGCCATTTTATTAGGTTTTCTTTATGCAAAAGTACCATATTGTTAGCTTTAAAAAAAAAAAAATCAAATGTACCATATTATTAGCTTTTCTTTAATCGAATATGTCATATTATTAGCTTTTCTTATATCAAATGTGCCATATTAATATTAGCTTCTCTTATATCAAAAGTGCCATATTATTAGCTTTTCTTACATCAAATGTGCCATATTATTAGCTTTTCTTACATCAACTGTACCATATTATTATTATTAGCTTTTCTTATATCAAATGTGCCATAATATTAGCTTTTCTTACATCAACTGTCTCCCATAGTGGGCAGGGAGGTACTTACTGTGTCTTCTATCCCCTGATAACTGTTTTCCAACATGCTTTCTGTCTTTGTCTTGGAATGAGATTACTAAGTTTTGCCTTGGCCCTGACCGTAGTGCTTGGCTGGGAGGGAAACAGTCAGATGCATAGTTATTTTTTTGGGAAATATTTTTTTCCTTATAAATCATCTCTCTGTTATTTATTGTTATATCTGTTATTTTTAATGTATAATGTAAGCATTTGAGTGTATTCCTCGTAGTGGGGGCTTTTGCTGGTGTCTGGATGAGACTTTTAGGTGATCTCAAACTAAGTACACTGATACATAGTGTGTTCTTGGAATCTACATCTGTTTCCTATTTGAACTAATTTCCCTTTGTCTTACCGTTTCTTGGGTGCTTTAATTGTAATTCTATTAGTTTTTACTATACCATTTTCTTCCTTTTTACTGGCGCTGATATGACCTTAATGTGTTGCAAGCGCCGTAAAACTCCTTGAAAACAAACCAAAACAATCAAATGTACCATAATATCTTCTTTTCTTCTTCTTCTTTTCTTCTTCTTCTCTTCTTCTCTTTCTTCTTCTTCTTCTTCTTCTTCTTTTCTTCTTCTTCTTCTTCTTCTTCTTTTCTTCTTCTTCTTCTTCTTCTTTTTTTCTTCTTCTTCTTCTTCTTCTTCTTCTTCTTCTTCTTTTCTTCTTCTTCTTCTTCTTCTTCTTCTTCTTCTTCTTTCTTCTTCTTCTTTTCTTTTCTTCTTCTTCTTCTTCTTTTCTTCTCTTCTTCTTCTTCTTCTTCTTCTTCTTCTTCTTCTTCTTCTTCTTCTTCTTCTTCTTCTTCCTTTCTCTTCTTCTTTCTTTCTACTTCAAGTACCAAGTCTGTGCCAGACATTGGTGATCATGGTACACCATTCATCTCTCTGATCAGATAACCTCAGAAAACGAATATTACTCTTCTCTTTCTTTGTCACCCAGCTGTTCAAACTATTCAGATATGTTTTTCTTGGTCTACCTTTACTCTTTTCACCTTCCATCTTTCCTGTGAGAGCAAGATGTTCAATACATTTATGTCGATTTAGGTGTCCTAAAAATTGCATTTGTCTTTTTCTTATTGTACGAATTAATACCTTTTAGTTTCAGCTTGCTCTAATACTTCTTCATTAGTTTTCTTCTCTGTCCATGAGATTCTTAACATCCTTCTAAGAAACCACATTTCTGCTGCCTCCAGTTTCTTTCTAATGTCTTCTGTAATTGTCTAGCTTTCGCAGCCATATTATAATACTGACCATACGTAGGCCTTCAAAACCCTGTTTTGTTGTCATTGAGATATTGTGGTTTTTAAAAATTAGACCATATTATTAGCTTTTCTTATATCAAATGTGTCATATTATTAGCTTTTCTTATATCAAATGTGTCATATTATTAGCTTTTCTTATATCAAATGTGTCATATTATTAGATTTTCTTATATCAAATGTGTCATATTATTAGCTTTTCTTATATCAAATGTGTCATATTATTAGCTTTTCTTATATCAAATGTGTCATATTATTAGATTTTCTATTAATAAACGCTTACAAGCAAAAGTGGTAGTCTTTTTTATGTCGTTGGTTTGTTGTTTTCGAGTTGCTTTTGATTTTTTCTTTCTTTCTACTTCATCTTATTATTTTTGTTTTGTTGTTATTTTTCCTTTTTTTTGATATTTTTACATTTAAATTTGGTTTGTCTGTATGTTTTGTTTCAGTTGAATTTTATTTTATTTGAATACCATGATTGTGAACAATCGTCGACAAATGATGCTGTGTGCAGCTATGTGGTCTTGTGGTATGATACTCACTTTCAGATAGGAAGGCTTGGCACAAAATTGAGTCCTTGGAAAAGACTCTTTACTCACATTTCAGGTGTAAAAAATGAGTACCTGGTCTTTAACAGCATTATCCCTGTCTGAAAAGAACAGGCATCATGTCTTGTTCTACATGACCCTTTGTAAAGCGCTTTGAGCACATTTAGTGGATATTGTGCTATATAAAAGCTCATATTTTTCTTTGGGCTTTTTTTTTGTCTTGTTGAACCTACTGCTTGTTTAAAATGTACCTTCATTGAGAAAAGTTGAGTTTCCTTCTTAAACTTCAAACTGGGAGGCACTTGCTATGTCTTCTATCCCCCTATATTTTTTTTTCCGAATTACTTTCTATCTTTGTTTTGGAATGAGTTTACTTTTTATTGTCATCTCACTTGTCAGTCTTGACTGGGAGGAAAATGAATGATTGTAAAGTTATAGTTGCGGGAGATTTTTTTTTTTGTCCTTGGAAATCATCTCTTTATTATGTATTATTATTATTTTTTTAAAAATATTTAATGACTTGTAAACATTTGAGTGTGTTCCCTCTAAGTGGGATGCTGTGATTGTGTCTGGACAAGACTTTTAGGTGATCTCAAACTAAGTACACTGATAGTATGCTCTTGGGTTCTACATCTGTTCCCTATTTAAACCATTTCCCTTAGTCTTACTTTTTTTATCGTGTGCTGTCAATTTGGACTATACCATTTTCTTCCTTTTTATTGGTCCTGAAATGACCTAAAAGTCTCGCACTGGGTGGGGAACCTGACCTCCCATAGTAGGCAGGTGGGTACATACTGTGTCTTCTATCCCCTTATATCTGTTTTCCAACTTGCTTTCTGTCTTTGTCTTGGAATGAGATTACTTCTTTTGTCCTGGCCCTGGCCGGAGTCCGAGCTCGGAGGGAAACAGTCAAATGCATAGTTATTGTTTTGGGAGATTATATTTTTTTCCTTGTAAATCATCTCTCTGTTATGTATTATTGTTATTTTAATGTATAATGTAGGCATTTGAGTGTATTTCTCTTTGTTGGATTTTGTGCTTGTGTCTGGATGAGACTTATAGGTGATCTCAAACTAGGTGCATTGGTGGTATGCTCTTGGAATCTACATCTGATCCCTATTTGTTCCCAGTTCCCCTATGTCTTACTTTTTCTTGGGTGCTTTAATTGTAATTCTAGAAATTTTTACTGTCCCATTTTCTTCCTTTTTACTGGCGCTGATATAACCTAAATGTGTTGCAAGTGCCGTAAAACCCTTCTTAAAAACAAAAACAAACAAAACAAATGTGTCGCAAGTCCTGTTAAAACCCTTAAAATGAAAAAACAAAAACAAATGTGTCGCAAGTCCTGTTAAAACCCTTAAAATGAAAAAACAAAAACAAATGTGTCGCAAGTCCTGTTAAAACCCTTAAAATGAAAAAACAAAAACAAATGTGTCGCAAGTCCTGTTAAAACCGTTAAAATGAAAAAACACAAACAAATGTGTCGCAAGTCCTGTTAAAACCCTTAAAATGAAAAAACAAAAACAAATGTGTCGCAAGTCCTGTTAAAACCCTTAAAATGAAAAAAAAAAACAAATGTGTCGCAGGTCCTGTTAAAACCGTTAAAATGAAAAAACACAAACAAATGTGTCGCAAGTCCTGTTAAAACCCTTAAAATGAAAAAACAAAAACAAATGTGTCGCAAGTCCTGTTAAAACCGTTAAAATGAAAAAACAAAAACAAATGTGTCGCAAGTCCTGTTAAAACCGTTAAAATGAAAAAACAAAAACAAATGTGTCGCAAGTCCTGTTAAAACCCTTAAAATGAAAAAACAAAAACAAATGTGTCGCAAGTCCTGTTAAAACCCTTAAAATGAAAAAACAAAAACAAATGTGTCGCAAGTCCTGTTAAAACTCTTCTCAAAAACAAAAACAAACATGGTGGGTCACAATTTTTCATTTCTATTAAGAGGACTTCAATCAAGACCAAGCCACATTCCTGCTTCTGCTGTCTTGCAAAAAACCCTTTAGAACTGTTGTTATAATCATAAAATCAATCATTTCAAATATAGCTGTTAAAGAGTTAAATTATGAGAATTTCACACATCATCGGTACTCTATTGTTATTCCCAGATTCCCAGCAAATTGTTAGTCATAGTCTTAACAAAGATGAGTAATATCCAATTACAGTGTTTTCCACTAGAAGTAATCTAATTTAAAGTTGACACCAGTTTGGTTTGTATTTTTTTTTTTCTTCATTATTATGGCCGAATGCCTGATGTTGTTTGTTTTTAAGGGTTTTACGGTGCTTGCAACATATTTAGGTCATATCAGCGCCAGTACGAAGGAAAAAAATGGGATAGTAAAAAGTTATGGAATTAAAATTAAAGCGCCCAAGAGAAAGTAAGACAAAAGGGAACTGGGAACAAATAGGGATCAGATGTAGAATCCAAGAGCATACCATCAATGTAGCCTACTTAGTTTGAGATCACCTATAAGTCTCAACCGGACACAAGCACAAAATCCAACAAAGAGGAATATGCTCAAATGCTTACATTAAACATTCAAAATAAGAAATATAATAATACATAACAGAGAGATGTTGTTTATTGTTGTTGTTTATTGCTTTAGGTCTCTTCCAACACAAATGAGGTTATATGAGAGACCGCTGAAACAAAAAAAACAAGCAATCTAACAAAAATAGTACAAATGTAAATCAAAATCATAACCTAAAGATATCATAAGCTAAATTATAAATAACCAAGAACAAACAGGCAGAAGATTTACAGAAAAAAAAAATATCCCCTGTCAAAAATACAATCACAAACCAAAGAAGCAGGATAGGCTAGTAAAGAGAAGAAGAAACGACATAACTATCGGATCGTACACCCATGCGAACATCATAGGTATATGATTCAAGGGTGATGCTCCCATCCAACCACCCGCTAACAGAGAGATGATTTACAAGGAAAAAAATATCATCTCCCAAAACTAACTATGCATTTGACTGTTTCACTCCCAGCTAGGACTTTGGCCAGGGCTAGGACAAAACCCAAGTAATCTCATCCCAAGACAGAGACAGAAAGCATGTTGGAAAACCGATATAATGGGATAGAAGACAACAGTATGTACCTCCCTGCCCACTATGAGAGCAATATGGACTTAATAATGGCTTTGGAAAAGATTCCTTTTTTATGGATTTATGGTTGGAATTTGCCTTGGGATGGCGGAGCATTGGCTGCTTAGGCCAGTCGTCTCTAAACCAGTCCATAACCTTGCCTTCTGTTCATCCCATAAATCAATTTTGTTTTTCATGAGTCTGAGTGTCCTTTTTTTTTTTTTTTTTTGAGACCATGGGGTTTTGATTTGGTCTGGTCTTCTCTGGAGTCTTTTGCTATGATGTTGACATCTTTAAATGATGTCAGACTGATCTTGAACAATTTCACCAAGGATAAAGTCGTCATTGTCCCAAACCTAGCTTGAACCTGATATTGTTAAAGAAACATAAGTCAGCTTAAAATTCATGTTTATTTACCCTTATTACAGACGAACGAATTAAACTACAGGTTTCTCAGGAGGTATCCTTTTATCCAAAGTCTTCAAGACGTCTTAAAAATAAATGATAAAGGTAATAGCAAAGATGATTTATAAAGAGATAATCTAGTTTAGTTTTTTCCCTCTTTATGGAATGATGTAAATTTTTGGTTAACTCCCCTAGATTTTGCAATGTAGTTGTGTTATTTTCTACAGAAATGGTTTACCTCGTATAGTGTTTTTTGCCTGTCAGTGGTCAGTATTGATTTTCAGATGTGAAATTGTGCTTTAGTGATGATGTGGTATACCTGGAAAATTAATGAAAAACTGCTCAGGCGAACTAGCACCTATAGTGACTCACATCTTCCAGAATTCACTTAGCAAAGGGAAAGTATCTGATGATTGGAAAAAAGGAAAAATACCACCGATTTACAAAAATGTAGGAAAAACTAAAGCAGAGAATTACAGACCAGTATCTATTACATCAATGACTAGTAAATACAAAAAAAAATACATAAATTAATCACAAGTAAAATACTGGAACATGTCATATTTTCTAACATGATGAATCATATAGAGGCCACTAAAATTTTACAGAATCACATGATTTTAGGGGGAAAAAAGGTCACGTGAAACACAACTGATCACAACAATCAATGACCTAGCAGAAAACATAAATAAAAAATTGCAAACTGATGCCATTTTGTCAGACTTTAGCAAAGCTATCAACAAAGTCCACCATCATACATTGGCACTGAAATTATGGAGATATGGAATACGAAACAAAACATTCCAATGGATAATGTCCATCTTGACCAATCGAAGTCTAAGTTGTCATGGATGGTGAGTCATGAGAGTCAACCCAAGTGGTGTCTGGTGTTCCTTAGGGCACAGTTCTCGTCCCCTCCTCAGACCTGCCTATTAAAAATCTAAAAATTCGTAGTTTTTAGGAGATAAACATTGTAGTTGCTAAAGCTAACTTTATAAAGCAACAATTTACTTTCACATGCACAAAGAGTAAATAACACTTCGACATCCTTAAAATGATGTAGTCTGGCATCAAATTTCATTTTCAATAAGTTTTAACGACTTCAAGACACTCATGAAGTTCTAACATTGGAGCCAAAATGTCGTAATTCTACAAACTTTTCATAGTAGTAGACAGGTCTGTCTCCTATTTCTAATCTACATTAATGATATGGCAGAAAGCCTTACACTAGGAACCCAACTGAGATTGCAGATGACTAAGAACTAAACGTGACACAGAAATTCTTCAAGCCGATCAAGATAGCTTACATAGCCGGGAAATAGAAAATAGCATGGAACTTCATCCTCAGAAGTGCCAGGTTCTAAATTTCACAAACAACAGAAATATCATACATGCAAGATACACAATACAAAACACTGCACTAGAAGAAGTGAGCAAGGTGAAATATCTAGGAGTAACAATAGCTAACAAACTAAATTGGAAAGATCATGTTACAAACATACTCTCATCATCATCACTGCTACTGCTACCATTATCACAATCACAACTAGAAACTAAAAACTAAAAATTTCATCATCATCTCTGCTATCATTATGACGATAATGATGATGATGATGATGAAGATAGTATTTTCAGTTTTTAGTTTTAGTTGTGATTGTGATAATGGTAGCAGTGATGATGATGATGGTATTTTTAGTTTATGTTAAAATTTATGGAAATCAAAATAGGAAAATAGCGGGTTTCAAGCGAGAACCTGTTCAATTCAGCAGGAAACCGCAAACAGCGGGAAATTCCCACCTATTGTATTCTTTTCCACCTTCCTAAGCTACTCTTTTTTTCTTATGTCAATAAAATTATCCAATTCTAATTTATGCATAATGATGCCGTGAATATCTCATCTAATTAACCAGCAACAAATCCAGGAACATAGATGGTTCCTTCTATTGGATCAACGCTGACCATTTTGAAATAAAACAGACGCATAAACCATCTCGTTTTTTCTCTCAGTTAATCACTCAAGAACCAGGCATGCTATAATGATCGACACTTTACACCATATTTAGCGGAATATTTGTGTGAACTGGGCATGGTTCCTGACCTCCCATAGTGTGCAGGGAGGTGCTTACTGCCTCTTCTTTCCCCTATATCTGTTTTCCATTGGCTTTCTGTCTTTGTCTTGGAATGAGATTACTTGGTTTTGTCCTGGCCCTGATCGGATGTCCTGGCTGAGGGGGAAACAGTCAAATGTATAGTTAGTTTTGGGAGATGATATTTTTTTCCCTGTAGGTAAATCATCTCTCTGTTATGAACTGTATTATGTTTTGTTTACGTATTATATATAATTTATAAACATTTGAGTGTATTCCTCTTAGTGGGGACCTGTGCTTGTGACTGGATGAGACTTTTAGGTGATCTCAAACGAAGTACTTTGATAGTGTGCTCTTGGAATCTACATCTGTTTCCTATTTGAACCAATTCCCCTTTGTCTTACCTTTTCTTGGGTGCTTTAATTGTAATTTTAGAACTTTTTACTATCCCATTTTCTTCCTTTTTACTGGCGCTGATATGACCTTAATGTGTTGCAAGTGCCGTAAAACCCTTAAAAACAAACAAAAACATATGTGCGAATGAGGGTTCGAATCATATCAATCTTAAATCTAGCTGTGTACTTTAATTGTTCTACGATTAATTAATGCCACTTAAAACTAGTATAATATACTGCGAGTGCAATTCCTTAGTTTCCAATCCCTTCTACCCGTTTTGTCTTTCCTTGATTTATTGAAATCTTTTAGAGTGCAATGTAGTCTTATCTTAATAATCAATTTTAAAAAGACTGAGAGCAAGTCTCCACTACCCTTCTAAGTGGTAGTAGAAAGGAAATCACTCGTCGGGAAACCCTAGTAGCAGATATTCTCGTAATTAGTTCATCAGGTAATAGAACACAAATAAAAATTGTAAAAAAGTCCATCAAATTTCTCAAATCTGATGTCATCAGAAATCACACATGTTGTCAAAATGTGGACAATGAGAATTAATATTGTTGAACAAGGCTGTATTCGAAAGATGACTGAAGTGAAGAATGTATCAATAAAGATGAGAGAAGATAAATTGAAATAGTTCGGACATGTAAAGAGGTGAGAGATGGAGTACTGGGGAAGGAAAGTGTTGGACTTACAAATAGTGAGAAAGAGGAAAAAGGGACGCCCAAAGACTAGATGATGGGATGTAAAGGATGATATGTAAGAACTGGGCCTGGAGGAAGATGATGCGCTGAACCGAGATGCATGGAGATGTGACATTCATTATGGCAACCCTGCAAACTGCGGGATAAGCTGAAAGAAGAAGAAGAGTGTTTTTGTTCTTGCAACACATTTAGGTTATATCAGCGCCAGTAAAAAGGAAGAAAATGGGATAGTAAAAAAATCTAGAATTACAATTAAAGCACCCAAGAGAAAGTAAGACAAAGGGGAACTGGGAACAAATTGGGATCCGATGTAGATTCCAAGAGCATACCACCAATGTACTTAGTTTGAGATCACCTATAAGTCTCATCTGGACACAATCATAAAATCCAACAAAGAGGAATACACTCAAATGCTTACATTATACATTGAAAATAACAAATATAATAATACATAACAGAGAGATGATTTACAAAGGAAAAAATATCATCTCCTAAAACAATAACTATGCATTTGACTGTTTCCCTCCGAGCTAGGACTCTGGCCAGGGCCAGGACAAAACCAAGTAATCTCATGTATGTACACCCCTGCCCACTACGGGAGGCCAGGAACCCCACCCAGAGGTTTCTGCTGGATCCGTAGTTGCTGCATCTGATTTACTGTACACTCTACAGATTTCAATCCAAGAATCAGATCTTCCTAAATCATGTGGATTCTCTCAATCAAAAATTTGATTTTGAAACAAGTATGGCTATCCTGACCATTGTTTCAGTTTCAGACTCATCACAAACAACAACAACAAAAATAAGTATTCACTTTGAAACGTTTTCAAGTCATTTTAATCACGTTCGTTCATTATCTTAACCATTTCTATAAAAATAACAATATTTTAACCCAAATTCCAAGTCTAAGATACTTTAGTCTCCCCCAAAAAATTTGCTTACCAACAAAATCTATTCAAGTTTGTAATTGCTCTGGAAATCAGATCAAGCATAAAATTTTGGTAGAAGAGATCTGAATTGGGTACAGTTTAACCAATCAGAAATCTACATATAATTGATATGTCTTATAGGTCAAGTGTAGACATTATATGAAAAATTGAAGATATTTGTGTAGTGAATATGGATTTCAAAGTTTGAGAATGTCTGCTCTCCCTTGAAAGAATCTTCATGAGGTGTCCATATCCAATCCACCAGTGTCACCCCCACCTTCTTCATTGCTACTTCTGACAGTACTCTGTTTCATATTATCACAGTAATTTATTATCTTATCAACAACTGTAAGGAAAGCCGCAGTGGCAGGGGAATCGGGCACTTCCTCCAGAAACGACTTCCCTTCATCACAACACCTAGCCAATCGAGGATCCAATGGCAAATGAGACAAAAACTCGACATTCTGTTCCTCTGCCATTTTTGAAGCACCGCCACTCGTAGGAGGGAAGATGATAGAAGAGTTATGACATTTTGGACAAACAAATTCCGACATATTTTCCACCACTCCAATTACAGGGACAGAAACTTTCCTACAGAATTGAATCTCCTTCCTTACGTCACACAGAGCAATTTCCTGTGGTGTGGTAATAATCACAGCGCCATCAATTCCCGCCCCTGACAAATACTGGACCAGAGACAGATGTTCGTCAGATGTTCCAGGTGGTGTGTCAATGAGAAGGTAGTCAATTTGTTCCCAGTCTACATCTCGTAGAAACTGCTTGATGAGACCAGACTTTTTAGGCCCCCTCCATATAACAGCATCATCCGGTGAACCTGAAAAGACAAAGTAAAATTGAACAAATATTGACATACTTCATATACTTTGGGTAAAATGAATATACACATGGGTGCAAGCAACTGGACCTCCCTCAAAAAGCCTGCAAGTCTACTTATGACCAGACATATAACCTGAAAAAGCCTGCAAGATTCACAGACTTATCTCGTCATTTGAAGTCTTGTTCTCAGCATCTAGTCTTCATAATAGTAGTCCACAATTGTATGTTTAATCCAAAGGTTGTAATGCAGTAATTTGTTAAGTTTCTTGTCACAAGTTGCACAATTTTAAAATATACAAAAAAAAAAAAAAAAAATCAACCAAATCCAAATCGAAAAAAGCCGGCGACGTTTTTTTCGGTAATCCAATCGGCCGGCAGTAGCCGGCACTCTTGCACCCATGAATATACAGTACAGGTGTGCCATACAATGAAAAAATACATTTTAAATATTTTGGACTGGAAACTCACCTTCCATTAAAATTAACCTCATCTTGTCAAAAACTTTCAAACTGGGACTTTCTTGAAGTCTTCCTGAAAGTCCTAAGTTTGAGAGATTTTGACACAAAGAGGGCTATTTTAATCGATCCATATTTGAAGGACGTGTTTTCTGACCAAAATTGATCAAATCTGTTTGGTTTTTTTTTTTTCCCAGTCCAGTAGAGCTGACATTGTTCATTATGATATCGACACCGAACACTATTGGAAAACAATGGAATTGAAGTGGGACCTGATTTCAGTGGGAAATGACCCATACAGAAATACATCAATCCTCAATCCCAGTATGTGTCAAAAAGGCTACCACTATTTGCAGTACTGCTACGAATAGAGCTTATCTCTATTTGTAGTGGTACTGCAAATAGAGCTTACCGTTATTTGCAGTAGTACAAATAGTGCAAATAGGTGCAAATAGTGGTTTCTGTTTGTTACTTGCAGTAGTACTGCAAACTGATAAGTTCATTTCATATTTGCGGTAGTGTTGCCTTTCTTTTGCAATATAGTTTATTAGATCATCATTGCTATTTGCAGAAGTATTGCATTAAGAAATAAAATGTAGAGCATATTGAGTATTGTGCATGATAATGAGGGTGATATTTTCTTTGTAGTAGTTGTGATGATAATGTGATTGTGGTTGCTGTAGTGGTGGTAGTAATGATGATAACATGGTTGTATTAGTGATGATGACGATGTGGCGATTGCAGTATTGATGGTTGTAATGATGACGATGGGGTTGCGGTTGTAGGTAAAAATAATGATGATAAATAAATAAAATTCACTTTATTCATTCCAAAGAGGAAATTTGTCTCAGGGGTCTATTCCAAGGGAAGACAGGAATAACCCAGCTGCAGTGCAGTGCTGCATATTGAGCTCGGGAGGTAACTTGCTTAAGGCCACACAGTGCCGCAGCAGGTGATCAAACTCAGTACCTTTCGGGTACAAAGCAAAGACGATACCATTGAACCACACTGTGGCCCCATACTATGGTGGTGGTTGTGGTCGTAGTATTGCATTTGATGATGAGGAGAGGAGGATTTTCTGGAACCCTTAAAAATATATTTAACAAAATGTAAATAAAATAGATAAACAGGGATGGGACTATTCATGAAAATATGAAAATAAGCTAAAAGATAATTCTAATAGATTTCAAGAGGTGAACGAATGATCAAGTTGGAAATAGAGGTGGGGAAATTTTCATGGATTGGATTCAGAAAACAAAAGATGATGTAGACAAGTTCCACACTTGAAGGAAAACTTGAAAAGTTCAAAATCTCAATCCTCAGTCACACCAAACGTTATAATCTTCAGACCTTTTATTTCTTTCTCAAACTAACACCAACACACTCTCATTCAACTTCAAGCCATTCGACAACACGGCCATTTTGAACAGAACAGAGTTATTTTCAGTGAGGGGAAAGAACTGGTTTCCGGATCAAGGGAACACTTCTACTCCAGTGGAACTCTGGCACAACGGGGATAGTGGGACTACCAAATAATCCCTGTTGTAGCCGAATCCCGTTATATCCATGCATACGGAATTTGAAGCAAATTCTACGGGAAATTTATAAAACTCAAAAAACCCAGGGACCATGTTTCAAGTTACATCCCTTAGTAAATAAATCAGACGACGTGAGTTTGACTTCCATTCCTGCAACCCCCATCCCACCCGAACCACCCCCTCTTCCACTTAATTCAGTCACAAGGCGGGTTGGAACAATGCAATGGTAAATTCTACCTTCCTCCTTTCCTCTGCTTTCCACCCATTCCAACTACGTCACTGACAGCCACTCTGTGCACTTCAAAACTTAAGTAGCACATAATCCTACCATCAGGCTTCACAGAGAGCTCTTCACCATCTCACTTCTCACAGGGCAGTGTGGCCTTATCATTCATGAGACACCATCCCTCACTCTAAGCGTAACATACTAGGTCTAACATTTTGATCGATCAGCCACGCAACTCTTACTAGCCTTTTATTGCGTCGTCATGGGTACTCAAAGTACACAGAGACATGTCAATAGTACTCACAATAACTGCAATTTGTCCACTCCCACCTCATCTCTGTTCCCTATAAGATATGTGTCACGTATGCCTTCCTCTTTTCTTCTTGAGCACGTAGTTTTTCTCAACTGGGTACTAAACTTGCTACTCATAGAGCTGCTGCAGTCGTGCTCTAAGAAATGTTTCTTCGTAATAAGCCATGCATGATTTATATGAATTATATAGGCCGTCGAATGGGAATTAAAAGATTTCTAGCTGTAACCGAGCTCCCGTTGCAACTGAGGCTGTTGTATGCAAGCTGTACTGTACTGCAAATAGTGATTTTGCGATGAAAAACACTATTTGCAGTACTACTGCAAATAAGCACTCCGATGTCAAAATGCAATATAACCAAGTAATTACAATAAACGAGACCCCCTTTTGCTCAATTTTATAACGTTTGAACCAGAATTTTCCACAATCCACGTTACCAATCCAGACACTGACAATGCCAGGCCTTCGTGACAAGAGAAGACACGGCACGGCAGAGCCATCGAGCCGCAAAAGTAGGTAGTCAGGTTATGTGACAGTCTGTCCCTCCAGGAAATCGCGGCGCTTGCGATTTTTCGCAATTTTGACAATCGCCGCAATTTTCCATGTTCTGCAGTCACATATAATCATATAATGCTAAACATAGGACTGCCACTGTTACACAAAACTATTAAAGATGCAATTTAATAATATTTTAATTGCTAACATCAATCTATTATATATATAGATATATTTTTCTTAATTTGCAATTTTCAGCGGGGACAGGACAGTTAGGACACTAGCCATCCCAAGGGGGTATGATTTAGAGGCGAACAAAACCAGCGTAAAAAAATATGAGTTGTTTGAAAAAGAAAAAACAAAAAAAAAGAAAGATAAGAGAATAGTCTTACCTAGTAGAAATCCGACGGACATAAGGGAGAGATTATCAGTTAAATAGACAGGAGACCAGCCAGATCCACTTTGGTGAACCGTCTCGCCCTCCACACCAAGGATGCGTGGCATGGAGGGACCACATATATCAACATCCAGAACACCAACCTAAAGAGCAGTAATCGAAATTGTCTTGTCATTTTGTATAACAGCTTGGGGAGGCAATTGCTTAGCAATGGAAAGGAACAAAATAAAAATATAAAAATATATTAAATGCTTTTTAAATGATGTTGACGATGTAGATCTTTTATACGAGAAATTGTGTATTAGTAAAATAACTAAAATAGTAAATGACCAGAATCATCCACTAAGACCATCAGTTATTATGTCAGGAAGGAGTGGTCGCCCTTTCTCTATTTCAACGAAAACAGAGAGAAACTGAAAATCTTTTCTGCCGTACAGTATTAGGCTTTATAACAACAAGCAATAATCATTTTATATAATTATTTCGCATTTTTACTTTTTTTTTAAAATGTACATATTAATTTATTAATTTATTTGTTTTGCAATCTTTTCAATTTTCAAATTATAGTTTTTTACTATTTTACAGTGTTAAAATTATTCATATTATAAAGCTCAGCTCTGGTTATGGAGCTGCTCCATTTTTATATACATACATCCTATTTCCATTGTATTTTTATCTTATTGTGTAAATTATAACACGTCTGTACAAAAAATTTTCTTTTTGGGATGCAATAAAGTATTATTATTATCATTATTATTAAAAATTAAAATTTTTAGTTACAAATGCAAAGAGTGGGGTCTAGATATCTCAGTTGGTATATCACTCGCTTCACATGCAAAGGACAAAGATACATCCTGTGTGCGGCTATGTGATCGATGTTGAGTCCTTGGAAAATGCTCTTTACTCACATTCTCTCGCCGTACTCAGGTGTAAAATGAGTACCTGGCCGTTAACAGCGTTGTCTCTGTCGAAAAAAACTGTAATATTGCCTAACAGGGGTCATGCCTCGTTCTACATGGTACATGTTGCTGTTGGTCAGGGACCCCTTGTAAAGCACTTTGAGCACATTAAGTGGATATTGCGATATATAAAAACTCAACTTCGAGTTATACATCCTGGGTGCAGTCGAGATTTTGTTCACCGATGACTACACAAACACTTGCATTGCACTTGTACAAGACAAGACATCATATGTACTAATATACTGAGCTACCACCATCATATCTCTAGCAAATCTTTCAGAGGGAAGAGTCTCCATCTAAAATGTTGTATTTCTATGACCTCAGGCTTTCAACGGTGGGAAAAAATGTCAATACTTTAAAATTTAAGACATACAGTACAGGAATATGTTAATTTCGGGATGCCCTTTGCCAAAAAAAAATTTTTTTAAAAACAAACACAAAAAAAAAAAAAAATGAATAATAATAAATAAATAAATAAAACTTAATTTTTTTTTAAAAAGACCATTTATGAAATGGTTCAAACTTCTCTTCAACAAATGGTATTACCCTTAAATCATATAAAAGGATAAATTATATCTATCTAGCTTCCTCTCAACTGTTGTATTTAAATAAGTAATACTTAGTCTCTAGCAACTTTCGTAAATAAAAAGAGAAACTGATAGCCGAAATATTTCAAAAAGCCGATTTTCCGGCTTAAGCCAGAAAAAGAGCGTCCCTGTTTTTTGGGTTTTTTTTTTTTTTTTGTTTTTTTTTTTAGACAAAGGGCATCCCTGTTAATCACAAAACTTGTAGTGAAATAAATCTCACCTGTCTATTCTTGTTGCCAGATAATGCATGTGCTAGATGTGCTGTAAATGTACTCTTCCCCACACCTCCTTTACCAGATAAGATAATGATCTATTGTGGATTAAAAATATAATCATTAACATCCATTAAACAGAACTGCAAAATCTCAATAAACAGTAAAATTGTAAGTAAAGAATTGAAAGAAAATAAATAATATATATTACTATATATACCTATATGCATCCCTATAAGGTATATGAATATGCATTCTTTAATATCTTTTTCCTTCTATAAAATGTTGCAAATGGGAATATTCATCCCCACCTCTCTTTATTCTGTCATCTGCATTTTTTGCCAAATTGGGACCTAAAATTTGCCCAAATTTGCCAAAAAAATTGCCGCACTTTGGGTCCTTATTTGAAGATTTTTTGACAAAACGATCCATGACTGAAGTTGGAAGTGTAAGTGACTCGATTTATTTGACTTGAGAAATGAAATGACTGTGAATAGCGTTGTTACAAAGATTCTTAAGGATCATTATCCGTTGAGAGTAGCTTCCCCTGGTTTGGGCCCAGGCAAGGCTGCAACATTTCTCAAGTTTCGCACTTTTTTTTGCCAATTTTGGGAAATTTGCCAAAATTTGCGGATCGCCCTGATATTTTCGGCCGCAAATTGCCATTTGCGGCCACAAAAAATGCAGATGACAGTTTATTGTTAAATAACTTTTAAAGAAATCTCGCTCAGACACAGACCAAATGATCAGAGACATTGAAAGGTGGTCGAACTCATTAGCCTTACAACCACAAAGACATGTACATACATTTAACTTATAAATTGCTGGAAATTTTCCCCCCAATTTGGAGTAGAAATTTTACTTCATTGGAGTTATTGTTGTTTTAGCTCTAATGTTATTGGATCAATATTTTTGCAAGTGTAATAATAAATCAATTTAATATGGTGAGAACATGTAAAGAAACATCAAGGATTTGATTAACGGTTGACAACAATTCACAACATCAAGAAGAACACCCTGTGAGCTATTTTAATGGAAAAAAAATATTTAAAAAACAAATAAATTAATTGAAAGATTAAACAGTAAAATATCTAACCTGCAACTACATTAGTCTTGAGAGCCCGGTTACATGAACAGGAAACTTCAAAATCCCTGTATGTCTATAAAATTCATATAAAGCATGCAAAGTATAACGGGGTAATATTTCTTGGAAAACAGCAACAAAAGGAATGTGAGTTGCAAGTTGAGAAAAACTAATCAAAGAGAACAGCGCATATGGCACACATAGTATAGCTTTTAGGGAATGGAGATGGACAAATAGTAGTCATTGTGTGTACATTTCTCTATGTACTTTGTGTACCATACCACAATGATGCAACAAAAGGCTAGTGAGATGTGTGTGACTGACCAGTCAACACTAAGGCTTAGAGTGAGGGATGTGCTGCTCATAACCGATAAGGTAACTCCATGCCTTATGGAAAGTGTGTAGGTAATGAATGAGCTCTCTATGTGCAGACTGAGACTGTTTTTTCCTTATCATTGGAAAGGTGAGCGTCTTGAGTTTTGATGTGTAGTGATATTGGCTGTCGATGGTGGGGTTGGAATGGGTGGGAAGGAGAGGAAAGGAAAACGGTAAATTTAAAACTATTGCATTGTTCCAACTTGCCTTTTGTACTGATGTAGTAGGTGACAGAGAGAAGGGGGGGGGGGGGGGGGGGGAGTGTGTCAGTCACATCATTTGATTATTTTACTTAGAGTAGAGCAATGTGTTACTTGCATTTGCATTATTTATTTCCTTCAGTATTGCCTCCTTTGAGTGTTTAGATATAAGGGAACTCTGCAACAACAGGAATTTTTCTCTAGTCTCACTGTCCCCATTATCCGAGTTTCACTGAACCATCAATTTAATGGTTTAAGTACAAGAATGGAACAAAAAAAAAAGATTTTTGATGGGTGAATGATTAACTGATTGACAGGGAACGCCATATAGGATTTGTCAGTTCTGAATTCCAAAAAGTAATTTGTCATGAAAAAACTGGATTTGGGAATTTTCCTTTACTTACTTCTTGAGTTTTAAAAAATCACTTTCGACCGATTTTGTAAACAAATTACCAGTGACACTTTTCTAGATCACTTGGGTTTCATCAATGACTTGTTTGACATTTTGTGAACAAAATCTCTGGTAAGATGTCTGTGAATAATGGCTTGTAATTCTTTTTCTTCACAGATGGGTCTGTAGTAAACAGCGACAGTCATAGTCATAATCTATAATCTTATTATTATTAAGGGATAAACTCTGGCTCCATTTATCTCATGGCTCTGAAAGTGTCTCGAGTGGTTAAGGCATGTCACTGTGACCCAGAAGGTCCTGGGATCGAGCCCCACTTCAGGCACTTTCGTATTTTTCCTTGAACTCTTGTTAAAAAAATCTGTCAATCAGTTTATCATTCACCCATCAAAAATCTTTTATTTTATTCAATTCTTTTACTTAAACTTAAACCATTAAATTTTAACCCCCAATTTGCTCAATTGGACAACATGGGTGATTCCTGTTGACATCTTGTTTGATGGATTATCTATATTCATGACGAAGGCGAAAGGGCATAATTTATTTTTTTTTCTCCTGAAAGGATAAATTACACAAAATATTTCTATATGTTATGTACTTCTCTGACAAAACTCTAATACTAATAAGCAACATAAATAAATAATAACCCACCAACCTTGTGTTTCACTCCAGCTAATTTGTTCTTGATTTCATCCACGGCTGGATCGGGTCCTTTGGGTAAAGCTGAACATGTTGCTTGATTTGGGCATCCTTGGCAAGCTGATGATTTTCCTGCCGATTCGCTGTCAGTTCCAGGGCAATGCTCTGGAGCATTTTCTGGTACTGATGACATCTTGTCCTCTCTTACTCTTTGATTTTGAAACGAATCTGATGATAATAATAATGATAGACGTCTACTTCTATGACCGCTGGACTTGGACTAGCTATCTATGGCTGTCGTTATTCTCATACATGTCTGCCAATAAAGAAAACTGATTATTGGCAGACACCTGTCTGACTGGCAATAGTTAAAAAACCTGGACTTTTTTTATTATTGGCAGACCCTGTCGGGCAATAACCAAAAGCCTGACCTTTTCGTTATTGGCAAACACATTTATCAAGTTGACAGAAAGATTTTATGTAAAATGCTATACTCGGCGTGAAAAATACCAAATAGTCTGAAAAAATGCCAGTGGTTTTTGTGACCCAATTCAGTTAATATCAAGTGATATTTAATACAAGGTGAAAGTAAATAAGTGCTCAAATGCCAAATTCAGCTTTTTTAAAAAAGCAAATGGATTGATGAAATGCAAGTTTTTGACACTTTGAACTGAAACTTCAAACTAGCAATTCGCCTTCTTTTTTCAACCAGCAAGAAATTTGTTAATCTTCAAATCAGTTCATAGTCCATCAACCATTAAAATTTTCACTACCTGTTGACTTTATTGATCTTCTTTTGTTTCTATAATTTGTTCATTCTGACCACAATATTGGGGATATTGAATTGATGATGGCTGGGAATTTGTTTATTTCGCTGACAAATTCCTAGGCCAAGGTGTTGTTCGCCCCAAAGCCCAAAACCGACAACGCCTGTTTTTATTCTGTTTGCTTGGTTTTTAATTATTTATTCTTTTTAGAATATACTTTATGAGATCGAATATGACAATTTGCTAGAAAGGAACTAAAAGAGAGGGAGAGAGAGAGAGAGAGAGAGAGAGAGAGAGAGAGAGAGAGAGAGACAGAGAGAGAGAGAGAGAGAGAGAGAGAGAGAGAGAGAGAGAGAAATATTTTTAAAAAAAAAAGAGGTGGGGGGTGGGCAGTGGTGTGAGTGTGTGTGTGGATGGGGCTTTTATCATTTGCAACGGTCTGTAAAAAGAAGACGGTTTTTTTTTTTTTAAAGTGGCGGAACCAGGATTCGAACCCAAAACGTAGATTCTGACAAGCCTCCCAAGGCAGACGACTTAACCATTGGGCCATGATGCCCACATGAAAGTCAACGCATATTGTGTATATGAAGTAACGTATTATCCATCGACTGATTTATTGTTGGTTAATTTTATGTTTTTATCAACTTTACTTATTTCTACCTGTCTGGGAATAACCAATTTTCGTTATTGGCAGACCCTGTCCGGGAATAATCACAATGTTTTCCCGCCTAGTTTAGCATTTTGCATAAAATCTTTCTGTCAACTTGTTACATGTCTGCCAATAATGAAAATTGGTTATTCCCAGACAGGGTCTACCAATAACGAAAATTGGTTATTCCCAGACACCTGTCTGGGAATAACCCATTTTCGTTATTATGGGCAGACATGTCTGGGATTAATGACAGCCTCATGTACTGTAGACTCAAGTAGTAGACTGTAGTGTCTGCGCTGTGATTTTTCCCAGACACCTGTCTGGGGAAAATTAAAATCCGTTATCCCCAGACACCTGTCTAGGGATAACTAATTGTCATTATCCCCAGACACATATTTGAAACTCCGCTCTTTTAAACAATTATCCACATTCCAGAATATATGGGATGTTTCCAAATGCACATAGAAATAAGGAAAGTTCATAAAATATCTATAAAAACATAAAATTAACCAACATTAAATCAGTTCTTACTACATATACACAATATGCATCGACTTCGAAGTGGGTGTCATGGCCGAATGGTTTTGTTGTCTGCCCTGGAGGTTATACCAGAATCGACGTTGTGGATTCGAATCCTGGTTCCGGCACTTTTTAAAATTTTTTTATTTTAAATTCCATCTTCTTTTTACAGAAAGTTGCAAGGGATAAATGACCCATCCATCTCCCCCCACCTCATTTTTTTTTTTTGTGAGAGTCGTCTATTCTTTTCTCCTTTTGTTTGGTCTTTTGTTCTGTTTCTGAGCATGAATTTCTTAAAATTGTTTTTATTTTTTTTTGAAATTATTGTTTGTTTTTTTCTCCTCTATCTGACCATTTGGTCGCTCTCTCAATATTTGTTTGTTTGCTTTTAATTATTTATTATTTTTAGACACTTTTTGCAATCGGAGAGGTGACGAATATGACAATTTTCTAGAAACTAGAAAGGAACCAAGAAAGAGAGAGAGAGAGAGAGAAAGAGAGAGAGAGAGAGAGAGAGAGAGAGAGAGAGAGAGAGAGAGAGAGAGAGAGTTTTAAAAAAAAAAAAAGAGGTGTGAGAAGGATGGATGGGACATTTATCCCTTGCCACATTCTGTAAAAAGAAGACGGATTAAAAAAAAAAAAAAAAGTGGCGGAACTTGGATTTGAACCCCCAACGTCGATTCTGGTAAAACTTCCAGGGCAGACGACTAAACCATTCGGCCATGACACCCACTTCGAAGTTGATAGAGCTAGAGAGCTGCGCCGGTGTTACCAATACTTAGCTTCTATACCAGGATAAATCATTCGTTTGGACCGAAAAATAAATAAAAAACTTACCGCTTACCGTCAAAAGCAGTTTAGATTTGAAGATGCATTTGTTTTCTATCAAAAAACATTCGGTAATGGACAATCCTTGATGAATTTCAAAAGTTGTGTTGAAATTATATCCTAATTGTTTTCATGATTAATTCCTCGCGAAATCGTGTGGGTATCGTTTCTGTTATCAAGGTACCGCCTAGCCAGGCAGGGTTGCCAGATCATTTTTGAGTAAGAGACCAAACTAGCTATAGCAAGAGGCCAGATTCCTCGGCAGGAGCCCAAATACCACCAAACCCACCTTAGCCTCGCAAAAACTCTTTAGATTTGTTAAACAATTTAGATAGGATAAGGAAAATTCGTATATATAGAAGCATTAGCAAATGCAATCTGTGGCGTTAGCACGTGTTGCATTTAGATATTTAGATTGCCAAATAAAATAAGTTTTACCGGTACCAAAGTAAAACGATATAACGGGGAATGTCAGAGGAAGCCAAAAAGTTGGTTACAGGAGGCCAAGTGGCCAAACCAAATTTTGGGAGGCCAAATGGCTTGGGAAAAGGCCAAATTTCTCAAATTTGGCCACCAGGAGGCCAAACTAGCAACCCTGGCCCCAGGTTTTTAAAAAAGTTTATTGGGAAAAAGATACGGAACAAAGTGTCCATAAATAGGTATGCAATTTGGTGCATTAGTGCAGTAAAAAGGCCTTTTTTTCTTTTATTCAATAAACTTGACTGCTGGTGGACCCTAGGCCTCTCTACAAGTCCAAGAAATAATACTCACTTTTTCTCTGCTCCAACGAAAATATCTACCCCCTACCGGTCTAATTATTTGTAGCAGACGACAAATTTCTCAAAACGGTCACGTGACACTATAAAAACAACACAGGAAGTCCATGAAAGCTTATTTACGGCATTTCCTTTGAACCGTGTAAACATAAATTTCGTTTTCATTCGACTCAACGGGTCAGATTGGCCGGTATTTTTTTAACGAACTAAAGTTCTGAAACATCAAAATGTTTCTTAGAAAGCTGAAAGATGCTAGTTTTTGAAACAGAGGTAGGTTTTTTAAAAAAATCTTTATATTTTACGTGAATGCATGCTCAAGGCGAGTTGGACGTGCAGCGGTGGTTGGTAGGCCAAAGGCAAAGGCCCTCTCTATACTTCTTGCAAGTGCCTAATCACAGCAGCTAGACTCTACCTGGATTGAAGTTAAATGAAAGGCTGATTTTTCGTTAGTATATCCACAACAATGCTTATGAGCCAATTAGCTATTTCAGAAAGGAAAAAATTAGACACAGAAGGGGGGAAATGCTGATCAAAATCTCAACCAAGAAACACCATTAATTTCCTTTCACTTTCGCAAGGAAGTTTCTAGTTTCGTTTTCCCATGACCGACCACTTCCTTCAATGCCAGATAATAAAGGCTAGGGAGACCAAGATTTTAGGCTCCCTAGCCAAATCTGGCCCCATAATATGGGAATATTGGTCTATTTGGGTAGGAAGACAATTTTATTATTTTCTTTTTATTGTCTAATCGCCACCATCATCTTTTTAAAGGTGTTAGCAGTTATCGGAGGAATCGAAAATAGAGAGAGATTGACGATATACGGGGTTTCCAGGAAACTGGTAGCGTAAAATTATATGAGAAAACAGTAAACTTTGGCATTTCGGGGACAGAACAGACGCGTTGTTAGCAAAAATTACATACAAATAAATAAACAAAATGCTGTGAGGGTGTGATGAAAGTGTGTGAACTTCATGGTCGATCAACTTGGTCATCAATCCATCAATCTATACTACTACTACTACTACTACTACTACTACTACTACTACTACTACTACTACTACTACTACTACTACTACTACTACTACTACCTACCTACCTACCTACCTACTGCTACTACTACAGCCACCACTACGACGACGACGACGACGACTACTACTACTACTATACTACTACTACTACTAGTAGTAGTAGTAGTAGTAGTAGTAGTAGTAGTAGTAGTAGTAGTAGTAGTAGTAGTAGCAGTAGTAGTGCTACAACTTCTACTACCAGTATTTCTTATACTACCACACTATGACGACGACTATAACGATGAGAGAGAGAGAGAGAGAGAGAGAGAGAGAGAGAGAGAGAGAGAGAGAGAGAGAGAGAGAGAGAGAGAGAGAGAGAGAGGATATTCTTCTCATCATATATGACATAGACTTGTCTACATTGTTAGATCAAAGGGATGGATGCCGCAATTTCGCACGTTCTTCCCATTTCACACATAGTTTCTACAAATACTAGGTGTGTGTCACCATCAGTTAGTAGAGAGACTGATCAGCAAGTTCAAAGAGGTGAGTTTCACTCTTTGTGTCTTCTCATTAATATGTGGAATGTCGGTTGATAGTTGTGTAACATCAAAAAGAGGGGGGGGGGGGGGGGGGGGGGGGGATTAAAATGCTGGAAAAGAAGATGGGTGGGGGCGGATAGAAAAGGTACTAGCCATGCAGATTTATTTTTACTTTTCATTGTTTATTGTTTCATTTATTAACGGATAGCCTGTGCCCGAATCATACATTATTTGCATTGTTCAGAACTGGACTGTGCGGCTATGTGGTCTAGTGGTATGACACTCGCTTTCGGATCGGAATCGGATCCTGGGTTCGAGCCTCTCTTGGCGCATAGTTGAGTCCTTGGAAAAGGGCCTTTACTCACATTCTCACCAAACTCAGGTGCAAAATGAGTACCTTTCCGTTAACAGCGTTGACTATGTCCGGAAAAAAATATAATAAAATCGCCTCACAGGCGCCATGTCACGTCCTACATGTTAAGTGTTGCTGTTGGCCAGGGACCCCTTGTAAAGCGCTATGAGCACGTTTAGTGGATATAGCGCTATATAAAAAGCCCAATTTCTTCTACTGATAAGTCCAGACATTTTCATTTTGCTACAATATCTCGCTCTATCTCTCTCTCTCTCTCTCTCTCTCTCTCTCTCTCTCTCTCTCTCTCTCTCTCTCTCTCTCTCTCCCTCTCTCAAGCAGTATTAAGTGTGGTCAACGACAGAGTGAGTGACAATGATTGGGAACTCACAAAGATAGTGTCTTTTTATAACGCATTTGAACAAAGTAACGTCAATCGTCGTCAGTGTGAATTAATAACTGGCGACGAGCATTGATTGATGGATACTGTAAAAGTATAAGAGCAAATAATTATGCTTTCTTTGTGAATTTGTAAAGCTCTTTCTTTGATCGAGTCCAGGAATTTGTGCATTCGCACTGTTTTTTTTTTTAGTTCTTGGGCCCAATGATAGGCGTGATAGCTTTGTGTTGTTGCTAAAAATTAGGGCACAACAATACATTTAGTCTTAATTCGAGAACAAAATCTGAGTAACGAAACTTAATGAGTATAGGATCACCAGCAAATAATAGAACAATCTATATGTGACCCGCCGTCTCAAAGCGGTATTATGTCGGGATTCACTCGGTTAGGGAAATTGAATTTATTTCCACAAACATCAAACTTGGGTTTAATTTCTCTACGTCATGATGGAGTGTAAATACTATTTCTTGCTTTACAAAAAACTTCTGAGGTCCAATTTCTCATCATTCTATCTCTAAATTCACTTTCTGGGGTCTGAATCTTCCCGACATAATACCGTTTTGAGACGGAGTGTCACATATACTATCATTAAAATAGGGACTTGTGTCATGCTGAAGAGATTCGTATAACTTTATCTCATTGTCATAAGGTAAGTTCTCAATCTCAGTTGTGGTTTCACTTTAAAGATTAAGTTAAATTTCAGTTTTAGTTTCATCTTCGTTTACTTTATATTTGCGTCAAATCGTGTGTTGATGTAAATGCAAGATACGAGTTACTAGAAGTAAATCGCCATTATCTAGACCATGCAGAGCAGGCCAACCGCAATCAGCTCAGCTGCGACAGGTAATATTACAGTGGAACCTCCCGATTAGGACACCTCCGAATAGTGAGAACTTCCTGATAACGACATTGACCCCTGGTCCCGATTTTTTTTTTCTATTTAAGATCAGTAAAAAAAAACCTCCAAATAACGACGCACTTTTTGATAAAACCTCCGAATAACGACATCATTTTGGCGATTTTCGTGGATATCTGATACTAAAAATACCGAGTATGAGTACTCAAAGTTTATAAAAACGATTCCTGCTTGAACCAATGAGAACACAGCTTTTGAAACTAATGAGAACGCTTATTTTTTTGACGAATTTTGGCTGATACTGATATGCATTAATAAAAACCAAGGTATGTTTCTTTTTGTTAAAGAGGCAATTTTTTCTTGTATTTATTAATTGGTTACCTGTTTGTATTTGTTGCTGTTCCTGCTATTTTTTATTTTTTTTTGGGCCGGGGGAGTGGGGGAGGAGGTTGGTTCTTTTTAGATAATAATCACGCCTCCCCACCCTCCACGAAAAAGAAAAGTCAGAGAAGAGATTGCAAGTTATCGGCTGGTCGCCAACACAAAATTTAACTTAGTTATATTTTTTATTTTAAAAAGGAAGAAAATGATATAGTCAAAATTGAAAGCTCGCGAGAAAAAAGTAAGACAAAGGGAAATGGTTTAAATAGGGAACAAATGTAGAACCCAAGAGCATACTATCAGTGTACTTAGTTTGAGATCACCTAAAAGTCTTGTCCAGACACAACCACAGCATCCCACTTAGAGGAACACGCTCAATTGTTTACAAGTCATTAAATAGTATTTTAAAAGAAAAAAAACCCAGAACAAAAAAAAAATCAATAATAATAACAATACATAATAGAGAGATGATTTCCAAGGAAGATAAAAAAAAATCTCCCACAACTATAACTTTACAATCAAGTATTTCCCTCCCAGCCAAGACTCCGACAAGGGCCAGGACAAACCAAGTAAACTCATTCCAAAACAAACTTAGAAAGTAACTCGGAAAAAAAAAATATAGGGGGATAGAGAGGACATAGCGAGTGCCTCCCAGTTTGAAGTTTGAGAAAGAAACTCAACTCTTCTGAATAAAATGGTGCATTTCTGTTTATTAAAAAAAAAAGCAGTGGGTTCAACAAGACAAAAAAAAAAAAAACAACAAAAAAAAACAAAAAACATGAGCTTTTATAAAGCACAATATCCACTTAATGTGCTCAAAACGTTTACAAAGGGTCATGTAAAATGAGACATGATGTCTGTTAGGCGATAATACATTTTCTTTTTAGACAAGAGACAATGTTGTTAACGACCAGGTACTCATTTTTTACACATTAAATGTGAGTAAAGAGCCTTTTCCAAGGACTCAACTATGCGTCAAGCGAGACTTGAACCTTTGACCTTCCGATCCGAAAGTGAATATAATATCACAAGACCACATAGCTGCACATAACATCATTTGTAGACAATTGATCACAATCATGGTATTCAAATGAAATAAAATTGAATTCAACAGTAACAAAACATACAGACAAACCAAATTTAATTGTAAAAATATTAAAACAAAGGAAAAGAATAAAACAAAACTAAACAAAACAAGGCATAAATAATAATAATAATAATAATAATAATAATAATAATAATAATAATAATAATAATAATAATAATAATAATAATAATAATAATAATAATAATTATAATAATACTAATAATAATAATAATAATAATAATAATAATAATAATAATAATAATAATAATAATAATAATAATAATAATAATAATAATAATAATAATAATTATAAAAATAATAATAATAATAATAATAATTATAAAAATAATAATAATAAGTAGAAAGATAAAAAAAAAATACAAGATCAAAAGCAACACAAAATCCAACAACAAACTAACGAAATAAAAGAGACTTCCATACCACTCTAGCTTGTAAGCATTTGCTAAAAGAAAAGCTAATAATATTAAACATTTGATATAAGAAAAGCTAATAATATTAAACATTTGATATAAGAAAAGCTAATAATATGGTACATTTGATATAAGAAAAGCTAATAATATGGCACATTTGATAAAAGAAACGCTTATAAAATGGCACATTTATTGTAAAAAATATGGTGATTTCTAGATCTAAACATTTACATAAAACTTTCTCGATATAAAATCTTGATTATATAACTTACATTGAAATTTTATCACAGCAGACGGGCTCCACTACTTCTGATTTAAACAAACAAAACCAAAATTGAAACATTAAGAAGCGCACACATGTGAAAAAAAAACAAAACAATGATGGCATTTTATAAGAGTTACACTATTATGGGTAATGACGCTGTAAAGATGTGACTTGTATAAGTGCATGAGTTTTTACACCATGATTAATTAAAGTCAAGCATTAGATATTAATCTCTGGTGCAGAGCTGCCAACCCCAACTGAAGAAAAGGTGTAATTTTGGCAGAAAAAATGTCTAATTTTGAAGGAGAAGGTAATTGTGCAAAACAAAGGCATTTTTCATAAACATAGATCACTATCACCACAATCATCTGCAATCACTATTGGAAAATTTCCTCTCCACAATAAAATTGATACAGGCTACTTCTGCCCAAATAACGCATCTAGTTTAGACTTCTGAAAACAAGATATGCTGGAAGTGGAGAGAAAAATGCAGCTTTCTTTCATTTTCAGTGAGATGCTATTCTGGAGTATGAAAAAAAAATATGCTTAAAACACCCACACCACCTTGATGATAACAAGAAGGCGTAATATGGAACAAAAAAGGTATAAATGCGTAATTTGATTTTGTTTGTTTGTTTTGTTTTTAAGGGTGTTACGGCGCTTGCAACACATCTAGGTTATATCAGCGCCAATAAAAAGGAAGAAAATGGGATAGTAAAAAGTTCTAGAATTACAAATAAAGCACCCAAGAAAAAGTAAGACATAGGGGAACTGGGAACAAATAGGGATCAGATGTAGATTCCAAGAGCACACTTTCAAAGTACTTAGTTTCAGACCACCTATAAGTCTCACCCGGACACAAGCACAAAATCCAACAAAGAGGAATACACTCAAATGCCTACATTATAAATTCAAACTAACAAATATAATAATACGTAACAGAGAGATGATTTACAAGGAAAAAAATATCATCTCCCAAAACAATAACTATGCATTTAACTGTTTCCCTCTCAGCTAGGACTCCGGCCAGTCCAGGACAAAACCAAGTAATCTCATTCCAAGACAAAGACAGAAAGCATGTTGGGAAACAGATAAAAGGGGATAGAAGACACAGGATATATCCCCCTGCCCACTATGATAGGTCAGGAACCCCATCCAGTAATTTTATTTTAAAGTGCGTAATAATACGCCTTTTTGGCCTGTAGTTGGCAGCTCTGCTGGTGCAGTTCATCTATTTCCTTTACTGAAATTTTCCCGCATTCAGACAAGGTAGCAAAATTAGTCCACCTCCAAAAATTGTAAAGGTTCCTTTTGTTTTGAATTGATTCTCTTTGTTTTTGTTAAGGCTTTATTTATCTGTGAGCCTATTTTAAAGAGCATTGTTGGTGATCTGAGTTTTTGTTTCCATGTCTTGAAATGTTTGTGATAAGAGAACAACGTCATCAGCAAAATCAAGATCTTTCAATATTTCCGAAAATGTCCATCTGATTCCTATTTTGGTCCTACTGCTGATTCTTCCATGACTCAACCATGTACCAATAGGAAGAGAAATGGGGATAAAACATATCCCTGTTTTACACCAGTCTTGATTTGAAAGTCTTCAAAGAGTCCTTGTTTAAAAATTACTTTTGCTTTGAAATCAGTGTACAGCATTTTTATAACGTTAACTATTCTTTGGGGGAAAGACGTAGTGTCTTGTGATGTTCCATAGTGCCTGATGATGAATGCTATCAAATGCCTTGTCAAAGTGAAAAATATTTGCATACAAACTAGCGTTCCATTCATTGCTCTGTTCAATGATTGGTCTTAATTTAAAAAAAATCAAATGTCCTTTCCAAAATTTTGTTTTCTAAGTTTAGGTCCCATACTTGGGAGTACGCAATTTAGGATCGGGGTGCTCCTAAACACTGCACTTTCAGACCTGCCAACTCTTCTCATTCCAAAAGTGGAATCAGAACGCCTGAAAATAGGAATTTGAGACAAAAAATAGGAATTCACCTTTTTGACACACCCCACCCCCGCCCCCTCCCCATCTCTCTCTCTCTCTCTCTCTCTCTCTCTCTCTCTCTCTCTCTCTCTCTCTCTCTCTCTCTCTCTCTCTCTCTCTCTTCGCTCTTTTTTATTCTTACAATTATCATCATTTTTTTGAAAATCAGAATTTTAGAGAGAGTGAAAATAGGAATGATTCCGCCAAAATTGGAAGGGTTGGCATGTATGCGTTTTTTATCATATTAAAAAATTCCAGTAAATAGTAATTGATACAATAATTTAAAACACTTTATCCATCACAACACTAAAACAGGAGAATAGAACATTATCTTAAAAAATAAATAAATACACAATAAAAATTAACATGTATATAGATCACTTTTCTACCAATACACAATGCTGAAAATGCCTTTTTATGTTTCATTTACAGTGGAACCTCCCGATTACGACACCTCCGAATAGTGACAACCTCCTGCTAATGACATTGACCCATGGTCCCGATTTTTTTTCTATTTAAGATCAGTAAAGAAAACCCTCCAAATAACGACGCACTTTTTGATAAAACCTCTGAATAACGACATCATTTTGGCGATTTTCGGCAGTTTTCGTAGATATCTGATACTAAAAATATCGAGTATGAGTACTCAAAGTTTATTAAAACGATTCCTGCTTGAACCAATGAGAACGCAGCTTTTTTTTTGACGAATCTTTGCTGATGCATTAATAAAAACCAAGGTATAAATGTAAGTGTAAGCAAGTAAACATAAAATCTTGGAAAATGTGATATTATGTGGTGATAGTAATAGTAGTAGTAGTAGTAATAGTAGTAGTAGTCGTAGTAGTAGTAGTAGTAGTAGTAGTAGTAGTAGTAGTAGTAGTAGTAGTAGTTGTTGTTGTGTTTTTGTGGGAGGAGGAGGAGGAGGAATTTTATCTAACTCGCAGCGTCCGAATTACCTGTTTTTGTTTGTTTTAAAGAGTTTTATAGCGCTTGTGACTGTGACACATCTATGTCATATCAGCGCCAGTAAAAAGGAAGAAAATTGGATAGGGAGCGTTCACATATTACGTCATCAGCTAGGGGGGGAGGGGGGGTCTACCAAATGTTGACATGTGTTGACATGGGGGAGGGGGGGGGGGGGGGGTCAGACCCAAGATGATGTCATCAAAACATAGGCAAATTAGGCCTATTTTATTAAATGCAAGAGCTTCAAAAATGGCATTCCAAATAAATTAGCAAAAAGGTGAAAAATTAATTAAATGATGGAATCATCAAAACCGATTGAACTGCTCAAACTGCTTGCTACCATTCAGTTTTGATTCTGAAAAGTTTTCTTCATCAATCATTTGATTTCGTTGTGTCTAGTTTGAAGCTGCTGGAAAAATATTAGCCAATATTTGGTCCGAGTCGATAATAGATGGATACCCAGTAGTTGGAAAATTCATCCCTCCACCTGAAAATCCAAGACCCAAACTTCAATTTCAAGAAACAGATGATTGGAAGATAAAACACATTCGTCAATCCCAATATCTGCTGCAAATAGTGAAATGCAGTGACAACTCATGCTGCAAACCTTGGCGTACTAACTATTCATCTTTTTTTCCAGAGCGTTTTCTGCCACCACCTGTACCACTTGCTTCATGTGATGATGGTTTGGAGATAGGCAATAATGGAAGATTTGGAAGCCTATTTCAAAGTTTGTTCCTTTCAAAACAGCTAAAGATAAATTGCTATGATGAGTATTGCCCATCTCTCAAGAAACAAGATGGGAAAGGGGTATCACTTCTCAAAAGGCGAACTTGCCCTAAATGTTCATTGTATCACTCCTCGATCACAGCAATGAAAGACCATTCACGAAAATGCGGCATACAAGAAGAACAGCAAATGGGAGAAAGTGATGACGATGAAGATGAAATTGATGATACTATTTATAGTACATTGCCAGAGGTCCAAGGCAGAAACATTTTTTAATCAATTAATTTTATGTTTGGAAATTGAAACAGAAATTCATTCCACTAAAAGACTAATATGCTATAAAATAATTTGCCTCCTATACTATTTTAAATTACACTTTCTGAATTTTTTTTAATAGCACCTGCACCAAGTCGCCTAATTTAAATAATGTTTGTTAGATTTTATCTTTGCAAATTTAAATTTTATGTCCCCATTGTATCGTAAAACATAAATTATCAACAGTTTCTGAAATTAATAAAATGTCTGAATGTGTTTTATCAAACGTTGATAATCAATGTTTATGGTTTGAAAAATGAATAATAAATATTGTGAAATTAAAGTTATCTTTTAGTTTTTATTAAATTAGATGACGTCATCATCTGTTGGGGGAGGGGGGGGGGGGGGGGTCAGGTCAATGATGACAAGTGATGACTTGGGGGAGGGGGGGGGGGGGGGTCTAAAAAGGGCAAATTTTTGATGACGTAATATGTGAACGCTCCCATAGTAAAAAACATTCTATATTTACAATTGAAATAACATAAGAAAAAAAAGACAAAGGGGAATGGTTTAAATAGGGAACAGATGTAGATTCCAGGAGCACATTATCAGTGTACTCAGTTCAGATCACCAAAAAGTCTCATCCAGACACACGCACAATTACCCTCTAAGAGGAATACACAACAATGTTTTGTTTGTTTTGTCAATGTTAATAAAAACTGGTCCCGCGGGCCTTACCACGCCCACTTTGTCCGCCATCTTGGAAACCTCTAAATAACGACACCTCCGGATAACGACATAAAAACTCGGTCCCGTGGCATGTCGTTATCGGGAGGTTCCACTGTATTTCAACAGTAGGCCCTATGCAGGGATGCCAACTTAAAATTTGGCTAACCGGAATTTCAGACCCCACTCAGAATAGGGAAAATGGGATGGTATTTGACATTGCTTTGACATAAAAAGATAACTAATTACAACAATTTGATGTAATATAAGATAAGATAAGAATTCATCCTTGTTTGGAAATTATAATTCTGTATCAAAACACAATTCGGTAATATATAAACGAAATATCAAATGTAAAGAAATTAAATAAATATTCGCAAAGAATATTAAAAGTCTTGTTTAGTTCGTTTTTGAAGGGTTTTACGGCACTTGCAACACATTTAGGTCATATCAGTGCTAGTAAAAAGGATGAAAAGTTCTCAAATTACAATTAAAGCACCCAAGAAAAGGGAAGACAAAGGGGAATTGGTTCAAATAGGGAACAGATGTAGATTCCAAGAGCACACCGTCAAAGTATTTAGTTTGAGATCACCTAAATGTCTCATCCAGACACAAGCACAGGTCCCCACTAGAAGGAATACACTCAAATGTTTACAAATCATATATAATGCATTGCATAACAGAGAGATGATTTACAAGGAAAAAAGTATCATCTCCCAAAACTAACTATACATTTGACTGTTTCCCTCTCAGCCAGGGCCAGGACAAAACCAAGTAATATCATTCCAAGACAAATACAGAAGACATGTTGGAAAACAGATATAAGGGGATAGAACACATAGTACCTACCTCCCTGCCCAATATGGGAGGTCAGGAACCCCACCCAGTTAACAGTCTTGAAAAGTACAGTGGAACAATGAACGGTATATGGTGACTATGTGTCGATAATACACTTATAATAGAATTGTTGCAATAGGATGTTTTCAATGTTAAAAAAATATTCAAATGAGTATGAAGATACTTAATAAATGGTAAAGGTTAAATGATGTTATGATTTTTAAAAAGTAGAGATGGATAATACATAAAAATTATGTAATTGCAATTGTGTAAATATTTCATCTGAGGAATAAATAAATAATTTTGCGTGATCACAGTATTTTGGTTATCACCTTATTAATAGAAATATTTATCATTGGTTTTAAATTAAGAGATTCTAGATAAAAGAGATGTAAACACAATGACAAATACCATACCAAAATCCCTTTATTCTAACGAAGTAAAGCTCCAATACCTAATGGTAGTTGTTGTAGTAGCGGTGGTGGTGATGAGAATACATGGGTGGTGGTAGTACAGTCCACTCTGGATAATCGCAACTTTTGGTTAATTGCAACATTTCCCAAGAAATGGAATTAATTTTATCTAAAGTCACTGGTTAATTGCAACATTTCCCAAGAAATGGAATTAATTTTATATAAAAGTCACTGGTTAATTGCAACATTTCCCAAGAAATGGAATTAATTTTATATAAAAGTCACTGGTTAATTGCAACATTTCCCAAGAAATGGAATTAATTTTATATAAAAGTCACTGGTTAATTGCAACATTTCCCAAGAAATGGAATTAATTTTATATAAAAGTCACTGGTTAATTGCAACATTTCCCAAGAAATGGAATTAATTTTATATAAAAGTCACTGGTTAATTGCAACATTTCCCAAGAAATGGAATTAATTTTATATAAAAGTCACTGGTTAATTGCAACATTTCCCAAGAAATGGAATTAATTTTATATAAAAGTCACTGGTTAATTGCAACATTTTCCAAGAAATGGAATTAATTTTATATAAAAGTCACTGGTTAATTGCAACATTTCCCAAGAAATGGAATTAATTTTATATAAAAGTCACTGGTTAATTGCAACATTTCCCAAGAAATGGAATTAATTTTATATAAAAGTCACTGGTTAATTGCAACATTTCCCAAGAAATGGAATTAATTTTATATAAAAGTCACTGGCTAATTGCAACATTTCCCAAGAAATGGAATTAATTTTATCTAAAGTCACTGGTTAATTGCAATGAACTCCGGTAAATCGCAACAATTTTTCAATCTCAAAAGTAAATCTCATGACTTAATTTCATCATGGGTGAAATCATGACAGGTTGAAGAATCGAGTGGGCTAGACAAATACTACAGTAATGTGTCACCACTCTAATAGAGACAAAAGAGACCGGGGATTTGCAGTACGGGTTTGTGCGGTCATATGTGACGATTAGATAGGAAGGGAGTGGACTGGGCATAGTCTGTTCGTATGTTTGGTTTTAAGGGTTTTACAGAGCTTGCAACACATTTTGGTCATATCAGCACCAGTAATAAGGAAGAAAATGGGATAGTAAATAGTTCTAGAATTACAATTAAAGCACCCAAGAAAATGGAAGACAAAGGGGAAGTAGTTCAAATAGGGAACAGGTGTAGATTTCAAGAGCACACAATCAGTGTACTTAGTCAGAGATCACCTAAATGTCTCATCCTTACATAAGCACAGGTCATATATATATATATATATATATATATATATATATATATATATATATATATATATATATATATATATATATATGAGTGTTGGTGGGTACTTGTAGGTACGAAAGTGCTCGATAATGGTGGTTAGAGCTAATATATAATGTAAATTTTCACTCACATTTTTTGCCGAGACGACTCGTTTCTGTGTGTTTCTCACACTTCTTCAGTCGGCATAATCCATTTTGTCATGTCCGTAGTTTGGAGTTTTCTACGGACATGACAAAATGGATTATGCCGACTGAAGAAGTGTGAGAAACACACAGAAAGGAGTCGCCTCGGCAAAAAATGTGAGTGAAAATTTACATTATATATATATATATATATATATATATATATATATATATATATATATATATATATATATATATAACAAAAACAAAAATATCAGTGCATAACAGGGAGATTATTTAAAAGATAAATAAATATCATCTCCCAAAACTTTAACTATACATTTGACTATTTTCCTCCTAGCCAGGGTATCTGGCCACTACAAGGACAAAACCAAGGGTATCCTTGGAACAATATTATGACCTCATCGGAATTTGACGGAAGTTGCTCGTGACCCAGAAGAGCACACTATCAAAGTACTTAGTTTGAGATCACCTAAAAGTCTCATCCAGACACAAGCACAGGTTCCAACCAAGAGGAATACACTCGCGTTTGTTTTTGTTTTTAAGGGTTTTACGGCGCTTGCAACACATTTAGGTTATATCAGCGCCAGTAAGAAGGAAGAAAATCGGATAGTAAATAGTTCTAGAATTACAATTAAAGCACCCAAGAAATGGAAGACAAAGGGGAAGTAGTTCAAATAGGGAACAGGTGTAGATTTCAAGAGCACACAATCAGTGTACTTAGTCAGAGATCACCTAAATGTCTCATCCTTACATAAGCACAGGTCATATATATATATATATATATATATATAATATATATATATATATATATATATATATATATGAGTGTTGGTGGGTACTTGTAGGTACGAAAGTGCTCGATAATGGTGGTTAGAGCTAATATATAATGTAAATTTTCACTCACATTTTTTGCCGAGACGACTCGTTTCTGTGTGTTTCTCACACTTCTTCAGTCGGCATAATCCATTTTGTCATGTCCGTAGTTTGGAGTTTTCTACGGACATGACAAAATGGATTATGCCGACTGAAGAAGTGTGAGAAACACACAGAAAGGAGTCGCCTCGGCAAAAAATGTGAGTGAAAATTTACATTATATATATATATTATATATATATATATATATATATATATATATATAACAAAAACAAAAATATCAGTGCATAACAGGGAGATTATTTAAAAGATAAATAAATATCATCTCCCAAAACTTTAACTATACATTTGACTATTTTCCTCCTAGCCAGGGTATCTGGCCACTACAAGGACAAAACCAAGGGTATCCTTGGAACAATATTATGACCTCATCGGAATTTGACGGAAGTTGCTCGTGACCCAGAAGAGCACACTATCAAAGTACTTAGTTTGAGATCACCTAAAAGTCTCATCCAGACACAAGCACAGGTTCCAACCAAGAGGAATACACTCGCGTTTGTTTTTGTTTTTAAGGGTTTTACGGCGCTTGCAACACATTTAGGTTATATCAGCGCCAGTAAGAAGGAAGAAAATTGGATAGTAAAAAGTTCTAGAATTACAATTAAAGCACACAAGAAAAGGTAAGACAAAGGGGAAGTAGTTCAAATAGGGAACAGATGTAGATTCCAAGAGCACACTATCAAAGTACTTAGTTTGAGATCACCTAAAAGTCTCACCCAGACACAAGCACAGGTTCCAACCAAGAGGAATACACTCAACAGTGCATAACAAGAGAGATGATTTCCAAGGAAAAAAAATAATCTCCCAAAACTAACTATGCATTTGACTGTTTCCCTCTCAGTAGGGCATCCGGCCAGGACCAAGACAAAACCAAGTAATATTCCAAGACAAAGACAGAAAGCATGTTGAAAAACAGATGTAGGGGAACAGAAGACACAGTAAGTACATCCCTGCCCACTACGAGAGGTCAGGAACCCCACCCAGGTTTGCAATTTATTATCATCCATTTCAGATCAGAATATTTACCACAAGTGTTACATCAGTCATATTGTACAGCTCAGTAACCCGAAGTGTGGTGAACTCTATCACAAGTAAAATTTAAGTTGTTGTCAACAATGTCTACACTTCTATCTTCGAATTTAATGGACTAACAAAATCTGAAACAGTTAATTGTGGAGGAAAACCAACCAGTGCTCAACCAGAGAGAAGCAGTGTCAAAGTCAAAGAGGAAATTGGACATAACTTCAGAAAGGAGCCATCAAGTGTAGCCAGACACGCTCTAAATTGAAACCCTCAGGGCAGAAGAAAGCTCGGGAGATCAAAGGAAACTCAGAGAAGACCAGTGAAGTCCCAAATGAGAAAGATGAGAAAGAATCTATTGTACTGGAGGAGCATGGTTGCAGCCTTATGTCCCAACAAGACTAAGAGGATTAACTAAATAAGTACCGTACCTATTTAAGTATGATTGCTGCCTATGAAAACATTGCTGGAAATAAAGATATTGTTTGAATTTTAAAAAAAAATATATAAAAGAAGTATCACTAAGCCACTCAGGTCAATAAATATAAAAATATATACAAGCATAGCTGTCCATTCAATGTATGGTGCCCATTCAATGAATGCGATGATAATGATAAGTCGATCAACTCAAAATTTATGATTCAGGTGTTGAATAAAATTTGAACTCAATTTCTATTGCCTCAATATAATACATTTTTCGACTTCATAAGACAACTCAACCGAGCTTTTTATTTGGGCACAGAGAGGTATTTTCGTAATTTAATATCTTTTATATTTCACTAACTTATCTGTAGAATTCCTTCCCAATGTTAAGAGTGGAAAATGACTTTCCATACAATTTAAGAAATCGACTGTATTCAAATTATGAGAAGAACCACTAACTGTTATCAATTCAATGCAAGTACTCCTACCTCATTGTCATACTCGTTAATTGGAAGGCAGACAGACAACCCACATGCTAAAAATGATGGCACTTGTTTTCGATGGGATTTGATGAAACAATTTGATTTGTCAATAAAATCATCTCGATGTCTATTCAATCTCATTATCCACACAAACCATCTTCATGTCAATTGTTAACACCATGCAATATTTGGGACGATTGAATGGGTGTTTTAGTGCCTTAGAGTTATGAAAAACAATTTCCAAATATATAAAAAGATAACACTTTCATCAACATATATATAATACAAACTACTACAGGAATATTTTATCAAAAAATCTAAACACGTAGAATCAATCTAATTAGTAAAGGCAAAAACCGTAATATATAATTATATATATATATTATATATAATATTATATGATATATATATATATTAATATATATATATATATATATATATGTGTGTGTGTGTGAAATTCAGATAAGGGTAACAAAGGGAAGGTAACATTGTGCTCCATTTGTTTACAATAATGGATGGCCAGACGTTTCAGGTGTCCCCTTTATCAAAAGACATGACAACAAATCAGATGAATATGACAGGATAGTTCCTAGAGATTTGTTGCTACTTTTCAAAATTGGAAGAAAAAAAATGTATTAAAAATGAGCATGTACATAGATAGTTCCTATTCAACTATCATTAACATGTAAAAAACTAAAAACATTAGCTTTGATACTACGCCTATTATTTGTCTCATAAAAATGTAATAAATAGGCATGGGGTAAAAGTAACCCGGGTAAACTACGAATATAGTCGGTGTTAGGGTTGGGTGAGTAAAGGTCGACTCACATACAGGCAGTTCTCTAGTCTTCATTTGATGGTTTGTTTTTAAGGGTTTTACGGCACTCGGCACTAGCAACACATTTAAGGTCATATCAGCACCAGTAAAAAGAAGAAAATGGAATAGTCAAAATATTGTAGAATTACAAACAAAGCACCCAAAACGAGTAAGACAAAGGGGAATTTGTCCAAATAGGAACAGAGTAGATTCCAAGAGCATACCAAAATGTACTTAGTTTGAGATCACCTTAAAGTCTCATCAAGACAGCAGCAAAGGATCCCAATAAGTGGAACACACTCAAATGTTTACAGAATACATAACTAACAATACATAACAGAGAGATGATTTACAAGGGAAAAAATATCATCTTCCAAAACTATAACTATACATTTGACTGTTTCCCTCCCAGTCAAGGACTCCAGCCAGAGCTGTGACAAAACTAATTAATCCCATTCCAAGACAAAGACAGAGAGCAACTTGCAAAACAGAAATAAGCGGATAGAAGACACAGCGTGACATCCTGCCCACCAAGGGATGTCTAAGGACCCCGCCCAATTTCTGTTCTTAAAATTTCTAGTTTAGTATTAGCATAAGTGTCTGCTCCACTTGTTTTTCTGAATTGATATTGGCTTAATATCAGAGTTGACCCAATCTCTCAATCAACACATGTGTTACATGTGTGTGTTGAGCATAGAGCTCATAGTTTAAAAAACTAACTCACCAATTAAATTTCATGTTGTTTATTTGTTAATCTCCTGACTTCAAAAGTTGTGAGAGGGACTCAATAGAGATAATACAATTGGAATCACCTTTTATAGAGGAGAGGACGGTGTTAATGGCAAAGCGTCTCTCTTGTAGCCAGGCAATGGGTGCTTTACCAGTCTGGTCTTTATTTCAACTCCCATCACTCCCATATATATCTCTGCAACCCTTTCATGTCTTATTATTCATTCAAGCAGTATTTCATATCAATTGATAAAGGCTAAAACCTGAAACTTCCAATTCATTCGTCTTTGTACATAAACAGGACATCGTCCTCACTATTTCAAGCCTCGAGAAGATAAAATGATTTGCGTAGATGGGGAAAGAAAATCAGTTTTATCAAGAGAGGTTAAATGAAATCTTGCAACAATTCTCATTTTGATGATTGCATTAAAATTACAATCCTTGAGTAAAAGGTAGGCTTAATTATTCATTAAAAGGCAATGGTAGTGGCTTGACAGTAGACAAGATCACATCATTTCATATCCCTTGGTCACTGTCTCCCCGTAAGATGGTGGTTGATCCCCTACAGAATTGACATCAGCTTCTGTGGCTGCAGCAGACTGGCTAAGGGCACCGTCAGTACTAGGGAAGATAAAAGGAAAATTAAAAATATTAACTGCAAATTTTTAACATTTTTTTTCGTGATAAATAGTTTTCATTCATCACACCATAATGTTTGTATGTAAACATTCCTAACAAGCAAAGTCACATCTTTCTAATCCTGTGTTTTATGTGCCTTTTTTTGCAGAGGAAACAAATGTTGATTCTAATTGAAATTTTATATCTATCTGTGCGTGATGTTTTTGTGCTTCTGTTTGTTAGCTGTTTGTTTTTTTAGGGTTTTACGGTGCTTGCAAGACATTTAGGCAATTTCAGCGCCTGTAAAATAAAATAAAATGGGATAATAAAGATATTCTAGATTTACACTTAAAAGCAAAAAAGAAAAAGTTAGACAAAGAGAACTGGTCCAAATAGAAAATGGGTGTAGATTTCAAAAGCACACTATCAGTGTTCTTAGCTAAAGATCACCCATGAGGAACACTCCCAAATGCTTATACATAAAGATCATTAAATATCAAAAATAAAAATATAACAGTAAAAACAGAGAGATGATTAATAAGTAAGAAAATATCATATTCCATAACAATAACTATTCATTTGTCTGTTTCCCTCCCAGCCAAGGGCTTCGGCCAGGGCCAGGACAAAACTAAGTTATCTCATTCCAAGACATAGACTGAGAGCAAATTGGAAAACAGATTTAGAGCTATAGAAGACACAGCAAATGACCTCATGTTCACCATGGGAGGTCAGGATACACTACCTAGAGCTTGTACTTCATTTTATAAAATTCAACAGTTGAAAAATAATTTTTCATGTTAATTTTTAGATTTTAAAAATGGATTTCCTCAACACCACAAATCATAGCCATTTTATTAGTATTAGTCACTTTGCTTCAATCTATTAATAACTTGACCTCCACAGGCATTTTTTGCAGACCAAATGAATTCAAGTCCTTATGACACCATAGACAAAACATATATTCAAAAACACAAAATGAAGATGATGACATCTTCCACAATCCCTTTCCCCCTATCAACTCCGCCCCCCCCCCCCCCCCCCCACACACACACATATCAGCCCTTAGTCTCAATAACCTACTAACTGCCATGGAAAAACCACCAACAACAACGATGAACTCACTGATCCATTTCATTATGTATACAAAAATTAACACATTGATTATATCAATAAAACAACGAAAACTGCAAAGAAATAAAAAAAAGATATCACGAGTGAAAACCCGGATATAATCAGAACTCTAAATATAAATTTCCATAGTGGAACTAAGGCAACTCATTAAATTGCAAACACTGATATCATTATCATGTTCGGCACAGAAACAAGGCTAAATAAAGACATAATGATAACTGAACAGTTCCCTAACGAAGTTGGCTTTGAAGTCTACCATTATTATCTTTATTATTATTATCATCATCATCATCATCATCATCATCATCATCATCATCATCATCAATCATCATCATAATTATATAAATAATAATAATAATAATAATAATAATATAATAATAATAATAATAATAATAATAATAATAATAATAATAATAATAATAATAATAATAATAATCATTTTTATTTAAAAAAAAAATAATATCAATATTAATCAATGATATTTTAATTCATACTTTCAAAAAATCTTTGTTCAGACACGTGAAACATGATAAAAATACAATAAATATTTTCAACATTGTCACAAAGCAAAATAAATGGTCAGTAATAAAAAAAAAAACCGGTGTGTTCTACTAGGAATCAAAATAGAAAAAGTCTAAATTTCGTAAATAGAACTAGATTATCCCCATCCATACAAACGCGTCACCCATATCCATACACACAACACTCACCACATGCTTCAAAGCCTACTCACCTATGGAGGTTTAACGGATGAGACTCTCGAGTACTCATCTCATTTTCCCGCTGGCCTCTTCTAGCTCTGGCATACTTTATACACCCGATGATGGTCAGACAACAGATGACACAAAAGGCAAAGACTAACACGGAGAGTGCTAGAAGGATACCAGTACCAGACTTATCATCATCATCATCATCATAGTCATAGGTATGGCCGTCATTATCGCCTGTATTTCAAAAGTAATCGAAGGATCTTGCGTCAAAATCAAACTGAATTAACAATGAAATATATTTCAAATTTACCGTTAAATGTATGTTTAAAATTTTTTTTTAACAATGACTTTGTCATTAAAAAAAACAACAAAAAACAAACAAAAACAAACACAAAAGATGTGAACTCAGCCACTATCCATTAATTGTGCTCAAATGGCTTAACATTAACAAGGGGTCCTTAGCCAACAATATTTAGCATAATATAGGAAAAGACTTAAAATTTCGCTTTACTATATTTTTCGACAGGGACAATAGTGTCACATATTTTAAACCTGAGTACAATGTTAGAATGTGAGTAAAGAACCTTTTTGTTTTTACTGGACTACTCCTCTTTGAATCACCCACAGCAGGACCTCATATCATCATTTAAATCCTGCAAATTTCATAAGAATTGAGTGAATCATTTTATCACAATAAATCCTTGAATAAATACAGCCATTAATTGGAAACCATTCCAATATGCCATTGGTATTTCAAGGTATATCCAGTAAAAAGTCTTTGGTACTTTCAAGTGTCATAAGTCTAATCTATTATTATTTTTAAAATGCCTATTTTTGCATACACTTACAGGCTTTATTATAGGATCAATTTTGACTGTTGATGGCTCAAAAGATTTTTCTTGGTTTAAGGTATTTCTCAATATTGCATAATCATTAATATAAATGAGTGCCTATGCCCAATAAGACTTTTAATTCTGTGATTTGCCATAAAAACCCACACAATGTTTTTGTCCCTCCATGAAAATGCCACACCATTCGCAACATGTGATGGCATTATTTTGCTTTATGCACGTTTTCACTGCATATTTCGTCAAACCTTTTTTAAAAATTGAATTTATGGCAATTTTATTTTTCATCACCTGGTACTGGTATAATTTGTGGATAACTGACATACGTGATATTGAGGCCCTCATCTATTACTTTAATAATACTACTATTTTTACTGGTATTTATTTGGGATTTACGTAACCTGAAAATCATCTCACCCAAAATTACTTTCTTGAATTTGTTGCGAACAAATTGCCAATTAGTGTTTTCAATGATTTCAATTCCCCTATTCCAAACCTAAACAAATTAAGTTACAAATTCCTTACCTTCAGTCAGCGATTTTGATGGATGCTCTCTTGTGTAGTAATGGAGCTGATAGTATTCAAAATTACTCCGGTAAGCCTCAACGTGGAAGTGGATGTAAAGGACTCGCTCTGAACTCCGAAACATCGGTTTAGAATCAGATGTAAAATTTCCACAAACACGGCCCAGGAAAGGAGCACTTGAATCAGGACCTGAGGGTTGTTAAAATGGTGATGATGATGATGATGATGGCTCATGAATGAAATTTTTGAAATGAATTCAAATAAAGAGTGCCATTCAAAGATCTTATTACAGAAAAGGATGTGCTTATTTTTTTTTTTTTCTGCCGTTTTTCTGAAGTAATGCAGCCATGTTTTTATTGTTATTTTTGTTGTAGGTTGTAGAAGGGTTTGGTGTTTTGTTCCCTTTTGAAGCCGTTATATTCATTTTTGTTTTTTACTTTATAGAATTCACAGAGTAATGTGCGGCTATGTGGTCTTGTGGTGTGACACTTGCTTTGAGATCGGAAGGTCCTGGGTTCGAGCCTCGCTCGGCGCATAGTTGAGTCCTTGGAAAAGACTCTTTACTCACGTTTTCTCACCGTACTCAGGTGTAAAATGAGTATCTGGCCGTCAACAGCATTGTCTCTGTCGGAAAAAAATGTCATGTCTCGTTCTACGATTACGTACTGCTGTTGGTCAGGGACCCTTTGTAAAGAGCTTTGAGCACATTTAGTGGATATTGCGCTATATAAAAGCTCTATTTTATACTGTAATAAAAACATCAGTATCAGGGAGCCAAACCGGGGATCCAATTAATATGCTATCTACTGATTGGCTGAGAGAGAGATAGAGATAGAATTTGGCGAGTGGATGCACTAGTCACTGAGATATCCGGTACTTTTTTATATTCTTCATTTCTCATCATTATTGATAAGTGCCTCCCCCAATATTAATCTGAATACAAATCAACTCTCACATACAACACTGCTGATGGCAACAAAAAAATGAAAAAGGAGGAACATGTTTGAACAATTGCCTTTAAGCCCCATTTTAACTGCATGCATTAACCCCCACTTTCAGAGCAATTGAGATGATGAAATATCATTGATACTCTATCTCACTTCTGGAGAGGGGGAAACTGCAACTATTTATTCCACTACACATCAAGTCTCTCACTGTCAGTACATTTGATTGGGAGGAAATGTATTTTTTTAAAATAGAGAAATTCCTCCTCTGACTCCAAAATCGGGGATTTCCGTGGATTCGAGGACAGCCATCAACACAAATATAATATCCAATATTCAATAGAAATGCTGTATTACTGGACAGGTAGGACTGCTTGGCTATAAACTCTCATTGAGTTCAAAGGCCATGAATATCTATTGTCTGGACACCCCGGATGACTACAAACAAATGTGAGTCACTGTCTCAAAGACACCCCAGATGACTATAAACAAATGTGAGTCACTGTCTCAAAGACACCCCAGATGACTATAAACAAATGTGAGTCACTGTCTCAAAGACACCCCAGATGACTATAAACAAATGTGAGTCACCATCTCAAAGACACCCCAGATGACTATAAACAAATGTGAGTCACTGTTTCAAAGACACCCCAGATGACTATAAACAAATGTGAGTCACTGTCTCAAAGACACCCCAGATGACTATAAACAAATGTGAGTCACTGTCTCAAAGACACCCCAGATGACTATAAACAAATGTGAGTCACCATCTCAAAGACACCCCAGATGACTATAAACAAATGTGAGTCACTGTCTCAAAGACACCCAGATGACTATAAACAAATGTGAGTCACTGTCTCAAAGACACCCCAGATGACTACAAACAAATGTGAGTCACATCTCAAAGACACCCCAGATGACTATAAACAAATGTGAGTCACCATCTCAAAGACACCCCAGATGACTACAAACAAATGTGAGTCACCATCTCAAAGACACCCCAGATGACTATAAACAAATGTGAGTCACTGTCTCAAAGACACCCCAGATGACTATAAACAAATGTGAGTCACCATCTCAAAGACACCCCAGATGACTACAAACAAATGTGAGTCACCATCTCAAAGACACACCAGATGACTACAAACATACGTGAGTCACCATCTCAAAGACACCCCAGATGACTATAAACAAATGTGAGTCACCATCTCAAAGACACCCCAGATGACTATAAACAAATGTGAGTCACTGTCTCAAAGACACCCCAGATGACTATAAACAAATGTGAGTCACCATCTCAAAGACACCCCAGATGACTATAAACAAATGTGAGTCACCATCTCAAAGACACCCCAGATGACTACAAACAAATGTGAGTCACCATCTCAAAGACACCCCAGATGACTATAAACAAATGTGAGTCACTGTCTCAAAGACACACCAGATTACAATAAACAAATGTGAGTCACCATCTCAAAGACACCCCAGATGACTACAAACAAATGTGAGTCACCATCTCAAAGACACCCCAGATGACTATAAACAAATGTGAGTCACCATCTCAAAGACACACCAGATGACTACAAACAAATGTGAGTCACCATCTCAAGACACCCCAGATGACTATAAACAAATGTGAGTCACCATCTCAAAGACACCCCAGATGACTACAAACAAACGTGAGTCACCATCTCAAAGACACCCCAGATGACTATAAACAAATGTGAGTCACCATCTCAAAGACACACCAGATGACTACAAACAAATGTGAGTCACCATCTCAAAGACACCCCAGATGACTATAAACAAATGTGAGTCACCATCTCAAAGACACCCCAGATGACTACAAACAAATGTGAGTCACCATCTCAAAGACACCCAAGATGATTACAAACAAACGTGAGTCACCATCTCAAAGACACCCAAGATGATTACAAATGTGATTCACCATCTCAAAGACACACCAGATGACTACAATCATACGTGAGTCACCATCTCAAAGACACCCCAGATTACTACAAACAAACGTGAGTCACCATCTCAAAGACACCCAAGATGATTACAAATGTGATTCACCATCTCAAAGACACCGATGATACACATTGATCACATCAAGACACACCGATGACTACAAACAATGTGAGTCACCATCTCAAAGACACCCCAGATTACTACAAACAAATGTGAGTCACCATCTCAAAGACACCCCAGATGACTACAAACAAATGTGAGTCACCATCTCAAGAACCCAGATGACACAAACAAATGTGACACACTCAAAGACCCCATGAAACAAACGTGAGTCACATCTCAAAGACACCCCAGATGACTACAAACAAATGTGAGTCACCATCTCAAAGACACCCCAGATGACTACAAACAAATGTGAGTCACCATCTCAAAGACACCCCAGATTACTACAAACAAATGTGAGTCACCATCTCAAAGACACCCCAGATGGCTATAAACAAATGTGAGTCACCATCTCAAAGACACCCCAGATGACTACAAACAAATGTGAGTCACCATCTCAAAGACACCCCAGATTACTATAAACAAATGTGAGTCACCATCTCAAAGACACCCCAGATGACTACAGACAAATGTGAGTCACCATCTCAAAGACACCCCAGATGACTACAAACAAATGTGAGTCACCATCTCAAAGACACCCCAGATGACTACAAACAAATGTGATTCACCATCTCAAAGACATCCCAGATGACTACAAATGTGAGTCACCATCTCAAAAACACCCCAGATGACTACAAACAAATGTGAGTCACCATCTCAAAGACACCCCAGATTACTACAAACAAATGTGATTCACCATCTCAAAGACACCCCAGATTACTACAAACAAATGTGAGTCACCATCTCAAAGACACCCCAGATGACTATAAACAAATGTGAGTCACCATCTCAAAGACACACCAGATTACTACAGACAAATGTGAGTCACCATCTCAAAGACACCCCAGATGACTACAAACAAATGTGAGTCACCATCTCAAAGACACCCCAGATGACTATAAACAAATGTGAGTCACCATCTCAAAGACACCCCAGATGACTACAAACAAATGTGAGTCACCATCTCAAAGACACCCCAGATGACTATAAACAAATGTGAGTCACCATCTCAAAGACACCCCAGATTACTACAAACAAATGTAAGTCACCATCTCAAAGACACCCCAGATGACTACAAACAAACGTGAGTCACCATCTCAAAGACATCCCAGATTACTACAAACAAATGTAAGTCACCATCTCAAAGACCACCCAGATGGCTATAAATAAATGTGAGTCACTGTCTCAAAGACACCCAGATGGCTATAAACAAATGTGAGTCACCATCTCAACAAGACACCCCGGATGACTACAAACAAATGTGAGTCACAATCTCAAAGACACCCGGATGACTACAAACAAATGTGAGTCACTGTCTCAAAGACACCCCAGATGACTAAAACAAATGTGAGTCACCATCTCAAAGACACCCCAGATGACTACAAACAAATGTGAATCACCATCTCAAAGACACCCCAGATTACTACAAACAAATGTGAGTCACCATCTCAAAGACACCCCAGATGGCTATAAACAAAGGTGAGTCACCATCTCAAAGACACCCCAGATGACTATAAACAAAGGTGAGTCACCATCTCAAAGACACCCCAGATTACTACAAACAAAGGTGAGTCACCATCTCAAAGACACCCCAGATTACTACAAACAAATGTGAGTCACCATCTCAAAGACACCCCAGATGGCTATAAACAAAGGTGAGTCACCATCTCAAAGACACCCCAGATAACTACAAACAAATGTGAGTCACCATCTCAAAGACACCCCAGATGACTATAAACAAATGTGATTCACCATCTCAAAGAAACACCAGATTACTAAAAACAAATGTGAGTCACCATCTCAGACACCCCAGATTACTACAAACAAATGTGAGTCACCATCTCAAAGACACCCCAGATTACTACAAACAAATGTGAGTCACCATCTCAAAGACACCCCAGATGACTACAAACAAACGTGAGTCACCATCTCAAAGACACCCCAGACGACTACAAACAAATGTGAGTCACCATCTCAAAATGCTATTGTGTCAGATTGAACCTGTTACTGTTACAAAATATCCATTTTAAAAGTGAGATTTTGTTTTCTTTGGTCACTTTAATAACATTAGAGGGTTGATCAAATATGAATTAATAATAATAATAATGATAATAAATGTGCCATTGCCAAAATGGAAGTTTTTAAGAGCTTTGGAAGACTGATTTAACTCTTTCCTTACCGATCATTTTCAGTATTTTCCCAAAATGACAGGCTTACCCAGTAGAAAAATTGATTTTTAAAACTCAAACAAGCTCTGTTCAAAACAACTTTATGGTCTTATTAATTAAACAGAGACCATTCTTAAAAGTTTGTGATTTATGAAAAAAATCTGAATAATAAAAATGTATATTATTGTGTCGTAACAAATGTGACGATTTTTGCTGTAGGTGGTAAGGACAGGGTGAAGGTCAAATCCAAGAGCTACTTTGGAAGGACTTTTCAAGATCAAGAAAGATGGGAGAAACGCACCACTTTAACTGGGGACTATGTAGATGAATAAAAGTAAGTGTATAGAATTTCATGAGAATCCAAACATTCCTTCATAATTAGGACAATTTATATTGATCAACCCTTTTATGTGTATCATCCTGAAAAAAATATATACATATAAATATCTCTGAATATAAATTGAAATAATAGCTACTAAATCATCCCAACATAAAACCGTTTTTTGGTGGTTGGACACAAATAGTCTGACAGACATGATTGTATAGACAGTCAGAAATACTTGCATAGATAGACGGACAGACAGACAGACATGCTTGCATAGACAGACAGACATGCTTGCATAGACAGACAGACATTCTTACATAAACAGACATGGGTGCATAGACAGAAAGACAAACATGCTTTCAGAGACATACGGACATCATGCTTGCATAGACAGACAGACATACATGCTTGCATAGACAGACAGGCCTGCTTGTATAGACAGATGGCCATGCTTGAATAGACAGACAAGCTTGCAAAGACAGACAAGTTTGCATATACAGACAAACATGCCAGCATAGACAGGCATGCCTGCACAGGCAGACAGATATGCATGTACAGACAGACAGTCAAGCTAGCAGTTGACTAGAAATTTGCTCCACCTACCGTTAAAGACTTCAAGGTATATTTTGTCACATGGCCAATAGTGATATTCGTCACTGTACATATATGACACCACAACATCAACCTCTATTTCATAACCATCAAGTGACACTAATTTCCACAGACAATCACGGTCGCTGAAATGAACACAGATTGAAATGTTAATTCATAATCTTAGCACAAAGAAACATGTCAAAGATTACAGTACAGTATATATATGGACAACTAGCCCAGGTGGAGAAAAAGCTCTTTATTTTAGTATCAACATATAATGATTGTAGTAAGTGATAAATTTATAAATATTTCTAGGTATATGGATTGGGTGTGATGAAAAAAACCCTGGAAAAGTCTGTAACCCCCGGATCATAACTGATGCAAGTCTGAAATTTCATCACAATCAGAACCAATTTATTGAACTTTATGTACACAAAATTTCAGAAAAAAAATTATTGAGAAATATTTACTGACGATTGTTTTAATAGATACACTCAAATTTGCCATGTCGAAGATTTTGGCGTAATTCTCAACTTTTAATGTGACCTTTCAATCCCCTATTTTGCTTTATGACTGCGAGTAGCCTTTTTTTTTTTTTTTTTTTTTTTTTGGATCCAATTGATTTTCTTATATCTTAGATAATGATTCGATTCCATGAAATTTGGATTGACTACTCTTTTATTTTGCTCTGCTTTTTTCACTGTTTGACATCATTGTCCATATTATGCTGTAGTCCATTTTATTCATGTCAGGACTCATTAAAGAACATTTAATCTTTAGAAATAAATCAAACATGATTTCTGCATTGTATTGAAAATAATGTAACATTGTTAAAAGGAAAACTTATTCTATAAGCGATCCAAATAGGACTTTTTGGTTTTCAACAAGACTGGGTAAATTCTTTCGCTAGTCATACAACACTGCTAAAAATAAGCTGCAAGTTTGGAAACTTTCGATATCTTAATCTTTACATGACTTTGGTATAACGGGTATTATTTCTTAACCAATCATGAGTTTTAACTAAATTTTAACAAGTATTAATTTAAGGTATTGCTCTTGTCGCTTGCAAATTTTCAACTGTTTCTGTTCTTCTTCGTATTGAAACAGTGTGACAATTTTTCCATTTTTGTTTTCTCACACACTATATATATATTTTAAAATAGAATACAGCCATAAGATCCATCAATTATCAATGAAAACGAAGAGCTATAAATCTGAAAAGACGCACTGACAATTTTCCTCTCCTTTTGCCATTTTTCTAAAAATAGCTTATTTTACATTCAAAACTTTTTCTCAGACAACACAAATGTAAGGCTTGCTTACTCAGAGTCACCATTGTTTTATCTGCCTGACTTGTGAGTATTTAAGTTGCTGTTTTGGTTATTTTCAAGGGTTTTACGGTATTTGCAACACATTTAGGTCATATAAGGGCAGATAAAAAGGAAGAAAATGGGATAGTCAAAAATATTCTAGATTTACAATTAAAGCACCCAAAAAAAAGTAAGACAGAAGAAATAGGGAACAGATGTAGATTCAAAGAGCATAAAAATCAATGTACTTAGTTTAAACAGAAAAAAAAAAATTCTGCCACAGCATCAATAGATACACTGGCATGGTGATTTTTGCATCGCTGATTCCCTGATTTGCATTGAAGCAGCAAAATCTGCAGCTTTTTGCAATGTTTTGCAAATTTTCGAGATTTTATACGTGTATGGGAGTAGCTTCCATCAGCTGTGCAGGCCTATCTAATTTTGATTTTGGGATGGATTTTTTTCACTGTAACAAGGGAAATAATTGCACAGCAATTTTTTCACAGAAACATCATTACCAAAAAGAGCTCCCTGATCACTATAGCCTGTTTCCAACAGCTGTACTGTAATGGATTGCTTATTTTCTGATCAGCCGATAAAGAGGCGGAGCCCTAGTGCTGTTTCAATAATAAAACAAATCGAAGTTTAGTACGAATTGACCCAGGGATCTGGTGAGCACCAGTGGGATTGAACCAGGGACCATTTGAGATGGAGATCTGTGGAGATAAAACCCAGGATAATGGGTGGGCAATATTAGAGGGGAGGAAACCTTGTGACCCTGGATTGTAGATAGTAGTGGGGAATGAATTCGAGGACAAGACTGAATGTATACAAAAGTGGGAATTGAACCTTGGTGCACCCTAGACCATGGGATAGAATAACCAGTAGAGAGAAAACCCAGGACTTTGGGATGTGAACATCAGTGAGGACCTGAGGCACTGAGGCTGGTGACACTGGTGGGGAGTGAACTTGGGACTGTAAGATGTAGACACTTTGAGAATGGACAAGAGTAAAATATACCTACTTTTTGAGATTGACACCCAGAACAATGTGAGGTGGATTGCAACAGGGAGTGAACCAGAACTATGTAAGGTGGACATTAGTAGGGAGTAAATATGGGATAGATACACAAGCAAGGAGAAACCTGGGACTATGGGATGTTGAAACTCGCAGAGAATGAAGCCAGGACTGTGAGATATGGACACCTGAGAAGAGTTAACTTGTAACTTTGGGATAAGGACATTAGTGGAGAGTGAATCCGAGACTATGGGAGGTGGACATCACCAGGGAGTGATCATGGAACCACAAGATATGGACTCTAGTGGGGAGAGAACCTGTAACTATGGGAGGTGGACACTAGTGGGGATTGAACCCAGAATTATGGGAGAAGAATACTAGTGGGACATGAACTCTTTGATTATGAGAGATGGACACCACTGAGGAGTGATCATAGAACCACAGGATATGGACTTCAGTGGGGAGTAGACCTGAGGCTATGGGAGGTGGACACCACCGGGGAGTGAACCTGGGACTATGGAGGTGGACAAAAGTGGGAATTGAACGTGGGACGATGAGATATGGACACCCGTGGGAATGTATTCCTGGAATGTGATGTTTTATCCATAGAATGTCCCTGAAATTTGAGATTGAGGGTAAGCATGCCTGCAACAGCTTTGTTGGGGAGGATTTTTAAAAATCTTATTAGCTTTTTGTAATAATAATTTTTTAGTTAATCTCTCTCAACCACTTACTCAGGCCCACAACGCTTTTCTATTTCATGAACTTGTCAGTTTTATAAAATCAATCGCCATCTGTTTTGCACAATATTTGTAAATTTAGATATTTTTTGCTTGCAAAACTTTGGATTTTATTTTGCAAAAAAAACCGCTATGCCAGGATACAGTTGCCTAGGCATTCCATGAAGAAATATAGATAATCCATCAAACAAGATGTCTTATGTCAACAGGAATTACCCGGGTTGTCCAAAGTACTTAGTTTAAGGTCATCTAAACGTTTCATCCAGAAACCAGCACAGGATCCCACTAAATAAGAACATACTTAAATGTTTACAAGATGTGTTCAAAATAAAAATACAATGATCAGTACATAACAGATAGATGATTTACAAGGAAAACATTTCACCTCCTAAAACTAACACAATACGTTTGACTATTCCCCCTCAGCCAAGGACTGTACAACCAAGGCTATACCCATCACTGCTGGATAGAAAAGGGGATCAGAAGAGCACAAGACTCAAAATGGAATGCGAGTTTTGAGCGCTCTACTAATTGAGCTAACAGAAAAACTAAAAATTTGTTTACAAAACTGAATCGGAAAAGAATTTGAAATTTACCAAATTTTGATCCAACATTAAAAAAAACTCACACAAAACGATACTAGTTGTATGGGTTGCAAACATGTAATAACATTTTTTTAAAAATAAAAAATAAAATAAATAACTCAACACCTTTTTTCCATGCCCAGGAGAAAGTTTTCAAAATCAGATTGAGACCGTCCAAGTGTAAACCTTAGAGCAGTACAGCAAGGTGAGCAACTGTGGCTAAGTTTCTTGTTCAGGAAAAAAAAACCCATAAAAATCTATGCTGACTGCGGGCTCTGGGTGAATATATGCAATGCCTTAGCCACTCATCCCCAAAAGTGAGGGTCTACAAATCCAACACTCACCCTGATTTTCCTGACGTATCTAGTTTCAGGAATTGATCGTCTTCCGTCGCCAACATTGTCGTCATATTATCACTGCAAGAGTAATCTGGAGACACATGTAAGGACAGCAACAAATTGATGCTATACACTTATGTAAAATACTCCCCTGTTCTGCTTACCAGATCAATCATATCAACACAAAAACTATGCGTAACTTTAAACATTAATTTACAGTCTGTTAAAGGGATTTAGCGAGAACAAATCACCCAGTTGAACGTCTAAAAACAATAACAAAAAGCTAAGTGATGTCAGCTTCATTAATCTATTCTTTAAAAAAGAAATAGGGTTGGGGATCAAGATTGTTCCGAACAGCCAATGTTAAATTTTTATCATTGAGCACAACTTACTGGCAAGTCTGAAATGATAAAACTATTTCTTACAGACTGATATAGGAGTAACTTGCAAACCTTTTTTGATTTCAGGCTAATTCTAACCTTTTTTGATTTCAGGCTAATTCTAACCTTTTTTGATTTAAGGCTAATTCTAACCTTTTTTGATTTCAGGCTAATTCTAACCTTTTTTGATTTAAGGCTAATTCTATCATCTGTTGACTCAAATTAATACTAAATCCGCTAGGATCTAGTACCTAGTCCTTTTTGACTTTCATTGCGAGTATAATTGATTCTACACAATTCTAGCACATCCACCACAAAAAATGATGACGTCATTTAAAATCTCGCCTGATACTATCAAGTAATAATAATATCATCAGCAACAAAAAATGATGATATAATTTCTAATCTCTTTTGATATGAGCAAGTAATATTAATAATCTATCTAATTTATACTTTAAAAAAAAATAGGTTTGAGTATCAACATTTTTCCGAAAGTCAATGTTCGCTTTTTATCGTTCAGCACAGAATTACCGGCAAAATCTAAAAAATTAGAAAACTATTCTTTACAGAATGATATACAAGTAAGAAAGATAATATATACTTTATTCATCCTTGTATGAAAATTATGATTCAGTATCACAACACAATTCGGTAATATATAATAGAAATATCAAATGTAATGAAATTATATAAAAATTGGCAAAGAATATTAAAAATCTTAAAAAGGACAGTGGAACAACGAGCGGATATATGGTGACTTTGTGTCGATAATACACTTATAATTGAATTCTTGCAATAGGATGTTTTCGATATAAATAAAATATCAAATGAGTATGAAGATACTTTATAAACTGGTAAAGATTAAATGAGGTTATAATAAAAGTAGAGAGGGATAATAAGTAAAAATCGTGTTATTGCAGTGTGCAAATATTTCCTCTGATGAATAAATAAATTATTTTGCGTAATCTCAGTACTTTACCACCTTATTCATAGAAATATTCATCATTTGTTTTAAAGTAAAAGAAAGTAGATAAGAATGGTACAGTACATGGTTTTGCATAAATGTTGTATAAATATAATTATTGAATCACCTCTCTATAATATTATCATTATCTCATACAAAGATAAATGAGTATGCTGGCTTTAAAATTTAAAAATAACTTCAAATAACTTTAAATTCAAGACGGGACAAATAAGTTAATATCATATATTAGTTACTATTTACATGATTATGTTAATACTATCAATGGTACGAGTTTTCTATTATCCGTTGACTCCAAGATGATTTGTCTCAATCTACGTAAATTTCCACAATGCAGTAGCATAAGAATTAAAACAGACGAGAGCCTATTTGTGATAGCCTTTACATCTCTGTGAATATTGCCAGCTCTCCGCTAGTACTAAGAAAAGTAGTAAAACAATTTATACACAAACAAATACACACATACACACTCACACACAAATATTCAGAAAAGTGAGTGGAGCAGGCACTTATGTTGGTAACAACAAGATATGAAGTGAGTAGAAAAGTGCCAGAAGACAATAGAGAATAAAAATTTTTTCGCGGCGGTGGTGGGTTTGAACCTGCGACCTTATTGGTACGACAACTCCGCCTGGCAGGTGAGAGCGTGGCTCTACCGTGTGAGCTATCCACGAACACAAAATATTCGTTTCAAACCCAAAGTCATTTCTAGATCCGTCTCTCACCCACTTCTTGAGATCGCCGATTCGCTCGCCACCATCGCGAAGTAATTTGGACCAGCAGTTAAGCTTAATAGCCAATATTCTCATCACAAACATATAACATAGAAACGATTGAGACATTGAGTATGCTCCGGTGTTTGGGGTGAATTTTTAATTCAGAAAAGTGAGTGGAGCAGGCACTTATGTTGGTAACAACAAGATATGAAGTGAGTAGAAAAGTGCCAGAAGACAATAGAGAATAAAAAATTTTTTACCGTTCACACGGCTCACACGGTAGAGCCACGCTCTCACCTGCCAGGCGGAGTTGTCGTACCAATAAGGTCGCAGGTTCAAACCCCACCACCGCCGCGAAAAAATTTTTTATTCTCTATTGTCTTCTGGCACTTTTCTACTCACTTCATATCTTGTTGTTACCAACATAAGTGCCTGCTCCACTCACTTTTCTGAATTAAAAATTCACCCCAAACACCGGAGCATACTCAATGTCTCAATCGTTTCTATGTTATATGTTTGTGATGAGAATATTGGCTATTAAGCTTAACTGCTGGTCCAAATTACTTCGCGATGGTGGCGAGCGAATCGGCGATCTCAAGAAGTGGGTGAGAGACGGATCTAGAAATGACTTTGGGTTTGAAACGAATATTTTGTGTTCGTGGATAGCTCACACGGTAGAGCCACGCTCTCACCTGCCAGGCGGAGTTGTCGTACCAATAAGGTCGCAGGTTCAAACCCCACCACCGCCGCGAAAAAATTTTTTATTCTCTATTGTCTTCTGGCACTTTTCTACTCACTTCATATCTTGTTGTTACCAACATAAGTGCCTGCTCCACTCACTTTTCTGAATTAAAAATTCACCCCAAACACCGGAGCATACTCAATGTCTCAATCGTTTCTATGTTATATGTTTGTGATGAGAATATTGGCTATTAAGCTTAACTGCTGGTCCAAATTACTTCGCGATGGTGGCGAGCGAATCGGCGATCTCAAGAAGTGGGTGAGAGACGGATCTAGAAATGACTTGGGTTTGAAACGAATATTTTGTGTTCGTGGATAGCTCACACGGTAGAGCCACGCTCTCACCTGCCAGGCGGAGTTGTCGTACCAATAAGGTCGCAGGTTCAAACCCCACCACCGCCGCGAAAAAATTTTTTATTCTCTATTGTCTTCTGGCACTTTTCTACTCACTTCATATCTTGTTGTTACCAACATAAGTGCCTGCTCCACTCACTTTTCTGAATTAAAAATTCACCCCAAACACCGGAGCATACTCAATGTCTCAATCGTTTCTATGTTATATGTTTGTGATGAGAATATTGGCTATTAAGCTTAACTGCTGGTCCAAATTACTTCGCGATGGTGGCGAGCGAATCGGCGATCTCAAGAAGTGGGTGAGAGACGGATCTAGAAATGACTTTGGGTTTGAAACGAATATTTTGTGTTCGTGGATAGCTCACACGGTAGAGCCACGCTCTCACCTGCCAGGCGGAGTTGTCGTACCAATAAGGTCGCAGGTTCAAACCCCACCACCGCCGCGAAAAAAAATTTTTTATTCTCTATTGTCTTCTGGCACTTTTCTACTCACTTCATATCTTGTTGTTACCAACATAAGTGCCTGCTCCACTCACTTTTCTGAATTAAAAATTCACCCCAAACACCGGAGCATACTCAATGTCTCAATCGTTTCTATGTTATATGTTTGTGATGAGAATATTGGCTATTAAGCTTAACTGCTGGTCCAAATTACTTCGCGATGGTGGCGAGCGAATCGGCGATCTCAAGAAGTGGGTGAGAGACGGATCTAGAAATGACTTTGGGTTTGAAACGAATATTTTGTGTTCGTGGATAGCTCACACGGTAGAGCCACGCTCTCACCTGCCAGGCGGAGTTGTCGTACCAATAAGGTCGCAGGTTCAAACCCCACCACCGCCGCGAAAAAATTTTTTATTCTCTATTGTCTTCTGGCACTTTTCTACTCACTTCATATCTTGTTGTTACCAACATAAGTGCCTGCTCCACTCACTTTTCTGAATTAAAAATTCACCCCAAACACCGGAGCATACTCAATGTCTCAATCGTTTCTATGTTATATGTTTGTGATGAGAATATTGGCTATTAAGCTTAACTGCTGGTCCAAATTACTTCGCGATGGTGGCGAGCGAATCGGCGATCTCAAGAAGTGGGTGAGAGACGGATCTAGAAATGACTTTGGGTTTGAAACGAATATTTTGTGTTCGTGGATAGCTCACACGGTAGAGCCACGCTCTCACCTGCCAGGCGGAGTTGTCGTACCAATAAGGTCGCAGGTTCAAACCCCACCACCGCCGCGAAAAAATTTTTTATTCTCTATTGTCTTCTGGCACTTTTCTACTCACTTCATATCTTGTTGTTACCAACATAAGTGCCTGCTCCACTCACTTTTCTGAATTAAAAATTCACCCCAAACACCGGAGCATACTCAATGTCTCAATCGTTTCTATGTTATATGTTTGTGATGAGAATATTGGCTATTAAGCTTAACTGCTGGTCCAAATTACTTCGCGATGGTGGCGAGCGAATCGGCGATCTCAAGAAGTGGGTGAGAGACGGATCTAGAAATGACTTTGGGTTTGAAACGAATATTTTGTGTTCGTGGATAGCTCACACGGTAGAGCCACGCTCTCACCTGCCAGGCGGAGTTGTCGTACCAATAAGGTCGCAGGTTCAAACCCCACCACCGCCGCGAAAAAATTTTTTATTCTCTATTGTCTTCTGGCACTTTTCTACTCACTTCATATCTTGTTGTCACACACAAATACTAACCATACACAGACACTGATACAATAGTCACATATCAGGTTAAAAAGAAAGAAAGCCATATTGTCTTTATAAAAAACAAAGTCAATAAATATTGTTTATAAACTGACAATGCAAAATAACCCTCTCATGTACGGGTCAAATCTGGAGATCATTTGATACGAGGGCTCTTTCATAATTAACCGAAAAATGCCTGTAAAATCCGCGTTTTTTATGCTATCAACAAAATTCTAGCACGTGTTCATACCTTGACTCGTCCTTCATTTCTCTATGTAACAGCCAAGTCTGTCGACACACTTCTGCCAATGCCGCATCATGGAATAGATACCCTCTCGGAAGAAATTTCCGTCAAGGTTTTGTAGCCATTTCCGCACATGGTCAACAAGCTCTTCATCGACATCAAAGCGCTTTCCTGCCAGCTCACGTTTCAGTGGCCCAAAGAGGTGATAATCAGATGGTGCGAGGTCTGGACTGTGTGGGGGGTGTGGCAAAATCTCCCATCCATATTTCTCTAGCCAACCTTGCGTCACTCGTGCTGTGTGAGGTGTAGCGTTGTCGTGTTGCAAAATGCCCCCGTTGGTCAACTGCCCTGGGCGCTTTCTGCGAATGGCCTCCCTAAACTTGTCAAGAGTTTGGCAGTACCTTGCAGCATTGATTGTTTCTCCAGGTTGTAAGTTTCGAACAGAATAACACCACGACTGTCCCAAAAAACAGTTCCCATTATTTTCTTTGCTGACCGCATGACTTTGAATTTCTTCGCGACAGGTGAGGATGGATGTTTCCATGTCATAGAATCTTGCTTTGTTTCTGGGGTGCAATGGTGCAACCAAGTCTCATCACCGGTGACTATGCTGTCAAGAAAAGTCACATCGTACCCTAGAAAGTCTCCGCCTGCGTTGGCAGTATGCCCGTGAACCCTGCGTGAGCTCTTGCTTCTTCTCAAAAGTTCCCTGCAGATGTCCAATCTTTGTTCTTTATGATTGTCTGTCAATTGCTTAGGAACCCATCTTGCGCTGACTTTTCTGTAGCCAAGTTCATCAAATACAATTCTATGGGCAGAAGTTTCCAAAATTTCAAGACTGCTTGCGATTTCATGAAGTTTCAACCTCCTGTCTTGACGAATAAGCTCATCAACTCGCTTCACATTGTCTTCTGACGTCGCAGTTATCGAACGCCCTCTCCCTTCCCTCTCTGTCAAGTCGGAATGGCCGGCTTCAAACAAATTACACCAGTGATAGACTTGTGTACGGCTTATAACATGCTCACCATATACACTCTGAAGTTCTTTATGAATTTCGGTAGGATTCAGACTTTTGGCATTCAAAAAACGTATGACAGCTCTGATTTCCTCCTTTGACCAAGTTTCAAGGTGGGCCGCCATCTTTAAAATCGTCTAGAAATTCATTGTGCAAAATGATGCACTTCATAATATCTGGAAATATCCGTAAGGAAATAAGGAATATCATGTCGTTTACAGAATTAAAAAATCTCCACTGGTTGCTGAGCAATGGGCATTTTTCGGTTATTTCTGAAAGAGCCCTAGTAGTTACTATGGTGTGCACAACTTTTAAAGGAAATTGCTTTATTCAAGCAAAACTTATAAGAAAAATGAAAAATAAAAATGAAAAAAACCCAAAAAGCCAAGAAATATTCAGGTACATACTTTTCGGCATCAAACAAACGTAAACAAGAAAACAATTTTTTTTTTTTTTTTAATTTATGAATAAAAAGAAATGAAAAAACCAAAACAAAAAATTTAACAACCCCCCCCCCCCCCCCCCCCCAAAAAAAAAAAAATCCCAACAAAACCTTACACGCTGTGTGATTTCTTTGTGCATACAAAAAAAGTTTCAAATAATATTATCTTCTATTATTTAGTTCAAATTTTCTTTTTAGTTTCAAAAAAATCATTTCACTATTTAGCTTTGTTTGCTGATTATGTACCCAAAACAAGCGTTCAAGTTTTGTATAGTTTTTAAAAAAAGAAACCTCATTTTACCTCCTTGTATTTTTCGTAATGTAGCAATGACTATGAAAAATGTTTTTTTCTCTTTTTGAGGAAATTTTTTTGTCTAAAATCAAAGCCCTGTCTCCACTGAGTAAAAATGTTTTTGAATTTTGAAAATCCATTCATAAATAAACAAGTTATGCCGTTTCAAAGGTGTCATTTATTTGGATGACCCGCAAAGAGGAAAAAAACGCGAAAATATGGGACGCTTTTTCGGCATTTTTTTTCGACCTTTGGTTGTATCTTGCGTAATAAGTGGATTAAAAGATTGAAACTTGAAGAGCAAATTAGGATGGTGTTTTGTAAAATACGGGAAAAGTACTCGTCATATTCATATGAAATTTTACAACCAAAAAAAAGAAATGTTCATGTATTACCTTGTCAGCGACAAAACCTCCACGCCCGGTAGTTTTAGAAATATTTGACTCCAAAGAGTAAAAATCTATTTTTAACGGTCTTCTGGTAATCGCACGAGTTTTGTCGCTTGACATAATCTAAAATGACCTTTTTTCTAACTGTGTGCCAACTTTCAATCATATTCATCAATAAACAGCATTGTAATTAATTTTTAAAAATAGCATATACGAAACGGCTTCGTCCCATATTTTGACGCGAATTCGGGCACTTCGTAAGCGAAAAAGAGGCCCAAAGATTTGTGCGGGATAGTCATTGCTACGTAATGTGACCAGTCACCCCTCAACATTAAAAAAAAACAACAAAAAAACCCCCCAAAAATAAACCCTCCAAAAAACCAAAACAACCAAACAAACATCACCAAAATAAAGACTAGCAATATCGTATATCTTATCCACTCTGTCACCTTACCACTATGCATGGAATTTTTAGTGCCTAATAAAACCAACTATTTGCTTTATCTCTCAGGGGTCCTGACAGCTC
>NC_088370.1:42836133-42871133 GCF_034508935.2 Berghia stephanieae | reverse complement strand
GTTGCGTCACCTTCTTTTTGCCCTTTTGAATTTATTAGTGACCAAGGCTCATGTGGAAAAAAAGCCAATGCATGTTTTAGTCAGATTTCAAACAAACAACATCACAGATCTTGTCTAAGAGAGAAATGAAAAATGATACAGGAATCAAGAAAATCGGACAAGAAATAAATAAGTTACCAAAATAAACAAACAAGGGCAAAATCAACTTTCAAAATAATATTTACTCTTAAAACAGTTGTTTCTCAACCGATTTTTATGATTCAAAGACTAATGTTCTCCTTATTAATAGTTGATTTCAACAGTGTGGTTTTTATATTCCCCACTATGATATTTATTAGTTTCAGTTTTTACACAATAAACGGACTCAGAAAGGTGTCAAGTATTATGCATGATTATGACGTAATACTTAGACGGCCATGTCTTTGTTTTGGATGGCATTTGTGACTAGTGGGAGACGTTGAGAAACTTGACTCGTGTGAGACGTTGAGAAACTTGACTCGTGTGAGATATTTGTCGATCGAGTTTGTCGTATTTTGCTATATATTCACAATTAGATAGTGTTCCAAATTGAAAACGAAAACGAGATTTCGGATAGCCTTAACCACAAACATACAGTATGTAAGGCAACGTAACAGATACTGCGCTTTTGGTGAAAATGGAAGAGGCATTTGCATTGCGGTTAACCATGATTGAACAGTATGTGAGACGGGCGTATAAGATACTGTCCTTTTGTTGGTTACAGTTAAGAGCTATTTGCATGGCTTTAACCAAGAAAGAACAGTATCTCAAAATATTACGCAACATATTACTTCAATGAAATTCCAAAGACTAACAGAAAAACGCAATTTATCATCAGCTATTATTTAATGTCAGATGCCTTCGACTATGTAATAGAATTAACGAGTTATGAATGAAAAAACTAAATGTGTCGGCAAAACTGGTTTGATCTGGGTCAGCCCAGATACTGTCCTTTTGTTGGTTATTGCAGTCTTGTCAATGTGGACCTAGAGCTGTGGCAACACACGATTGGCGCTATATAAATATATTATATTATTATCATTATCATAATCAAAATTATTATTATTATTATTATTATTTTATTATTATTATTATTATTATTATTATTATTATTATTATTATTATTTATTATTATTATTATTATTATTAATTATTATTATTATTATTATTATTATATTATTATTATTATTATTATTATTATAATTATAATATTATTATTATTATTATTATTATTATTATCATCATCATCATGCTATTCTTACACCAGATATTGTCCTTTGGGTATCCTCTTCTCGATATCAATACCATACGAGCCCATTGTATGATTCTCGCTACAGTCTTTTGTATAGTCCAGAGCTGAAACGAAATGAGAAGGAAAGGGGATTAGAATCGTGAATTGAAATCTTATGCAGAGTTTACCACACTCTAGATGTGACCAACCATCTCATAACAGTACTTTGTCACAGTGGTTCAGATTGTGAAAATTAAATTTACCACCAGAAATAAGAGACTTGGAGCTAACATTTTTTGTTTTATCACAACAAAACCACAAACATTTTTTGTTTTATCACGACAAAACCACAAACATTTTTTGTTTTATCACGACAAAACCACAACATTTTTGTTTTTAAAAAATTTTGTTTATCACGACAAAACCACAACATTTTTTGTTTTATCACGACAAAACCACAACATTTTTTGTTTTATCACGACAAAACCACAACATTTTTTGTTTTAATAACATTATCATTGTTATCACGACAAAACCACAAACATTTTTTGTTTTATCACGTTGAAACCACAAAATTTTTTGTTTTATCACGACAAAACCACAACATTTTTTGTTTTATCACGACAAAGCCACAAACATTTTTTGTTTTATCACGACAAAACCACAAACATTTTTTGTTTTATCACGACAAAACCACAAACATTTTTGTTTATCGACAAAAAATTTTGTTTTCATCAGACAAAACCACAGACATTTTTTGTTTTATCACGACAAAACCACAAACATTTTTTGTTTTATCACGACAAAACCACAAACATTTTTTGTTTTATCACGACAAAACCACAAACATTTTTTGTTTTATCACGACAAAACCACAACATTTTTTGTTTTATCACGACAAAACCACAGACATTTTTTGTTTTATCACGACAAAACCACAAACATTTTTTGTTTTATCACGACAAAACCACAAACATTTTTTGTTTTATCACGACAAAACCACAAACATTTTTTGTTTTATCACAGACAAAACCACAAACATTTTTTGTTTTATCACGACAAAACCACAACATTTTTTGTTTTATCACGACACAAAATACCGACAAACACAACTTTTTTGTTTTATCACGACAAAACCACAAACATTTTTTGTTTTATACACAAATCAAACATTGTTAACGAAAAACCACAACATTTTTTTTTTATCACGACAAAACACAAATTTTTTTATCATGACAAAACCACAACATTTTTGTTTTATCACGACGAAACCACAAACATTTTTGTTTTTATCAGACAAACACAATTTTTTGTTTATCACGAAAACCACAACATTTTTGTTTTATCACGACAAAACCACAACATTTTTTGTTTTATCACGACAAAACCACAACATTTTTTGTTTTATCAGACAAAACCACAAACATTTTTGTTTTATCACGACAAAAACCACAAACATTTTTTGTTTTATTCACGACAAAACCACAAACATTTTTTGTTTTAATCACGACAAACCACCAAACATTTTTTGTTTTATCACGACAAAACCACAAACATTTTTTTGTTTTATCACGACAAAAACCACAAACATTTTTTGTTTTATCACGACAACAAATACCGACAAACACAACATTTTTTGTTTTTATCACGACAAAACCACAACATTTTTTGTTTTATCAGACAAATCACAACATTTTGTTATCACGACAAACACAACATTTTTGTTTTATCACGACAAAACCAAACATTTTTGTTTTATCACGACAAAACCACAACATTTTTTGTTTTATCACGACAAACCACAACATTTTTTGTTTTTATCACGACAAAACCACAACATTTTTTGTTTTATACAACATGAAACACACAAACATTTTTTGTTTTATCACGACAAAACCACAAACATTTTTTGTTTTATCACGACACAACCACAAACATTTTTTGTTTTATCACGACAAAACCACAACATTTTTTGTTTTATCACGACAAAACCACAACATTTTTTGTTTTATCACGACAAAACCACAACATTTTTTGTTTTATCACGACAAAACCACAACATTTTTTGTTTTATCACGACAAAACCACAAACATTTTTTGTTTTATCACGACAAAACCACAAACATTTTTTGTTTTATCACGACGAAAACCACAACATTTTTTGTTTTATCACGACAAAATCACAACATTTTTTGTTTTATCACGACAAAACTACTAACATTTTTTGTTTTATCACGACAAAACCACAGACATTTTTTGTTTTATCACGATGAAAACCACAACATTTTTTGTTTTATCACGACAAAACCACAAACATTTTTTGTTTTATCACGACGAAACCACAAACATTTTTTGTTTTATCACGACAAAACCACAAACATTTTTTGTTTTATCACGACAAAACCACAAACATTTTTTGTTTTATCACGACGAAAACAGCTATACATTTTTTGTTTTATCACGACGAAAACAGATATACATTTTCTGTTTTATCACGACGAAAACAGATATACATTTTCTGTTTTATCACGACGAAACCACAAACATTTTTTATTTTATCACGACAAAACCAAAAACACTTTTTGTTTTATCATGACAAAACTACAACATTTTTTGTTTTATCACGACAAAACTACAACATTTTTTGTTTTATCACGACAAAACCACAACATTTTTTGTTTTATCACGACGAAAACAGATATACATTTTTTGTTTTATCACGACAAAAACAGATATACATTTTTTGTTTTATCACGACAAAACCACATTTTTTGTTTTATCACGACAAAACCACAAACATTTTTTTAAAGCAATAAAAATGGGAAGTGCTTTGCAGTGGATACCTCATAAACTTAACACTCTTTAAGTAAACTTCTGCTTAAAGTCAACACCTCTCGTTGGTCCCTATTTGTCTGTTTTTTTCTCTACACGTGTTCCATGTTTTTTTTTTTTTTTGTTTTTAAGGGTTTTACGGCGCTTGCAACACATTAAGGTTATATCAGCGCCAGTAAAAAGGAAGAAAATGGGATAGTAAAAAGTTCTAGAATTACAATTAAGGCACCCAAGAAAAAGTAAGACATAGGGGAACTGGGAACAAATAGGGATCAGATGCAGATTCCAAGAGCATACCATCAATGTACTTAGTCTGATATCACCTATAAGTCTCACCCAGACACAAGCACAAGATCCAACAAAGAGAAATACGCTCAAATGCTTACATTTCATTATACATTAAAAATAACAAATTTAATAATACATAACAGAGAGATAATTTACAAGGAAAAAAATATCATCTCACAAAACAATAACTATGCATTTGACTGTTTCCCTCCCAGCCAAGGACTCCGGCCAGGGTTGGGACAAAACCAAGCAATCTCATACCAAGACAAAGACAGAAAAGCATGTTGGAAAACAGATAAAAGGGGATTGAAGACACGGTGTGTACCTCCCTGCCCACTGTGGGAGGTCAGGAACCCCACCCAGCATACGTGTTCCATTGATAATGGTTACAGTCAACCTTGCTTAAAATCAACACCTCTCGTTGGTCCATAATTGTCTCTTCTTTATCTACACGTGTTCCATTGATATTGGATACAGTCAACACCTCTCGTTAGTCCCTAATTGTCTCTTCTTTATCTACACGTGTTCCATTGATAATGGATACAGTCAACCTTGCTTAAAGTCAACACCTCTCGTTGGTCCATAATTGTCTCTTTATCTACACGTGTTCCATTGATAATGGATACAGTCACCACCTCTCGTTAGTCCCAAATTGTCTCTTCTTTATCTACACGTGTTCCATTGATAATGGATACAGTCGACCTTGCTTAAAGTCAACACCTCTCGTGGGTCCCAGATTGTCTTTTTTTTCTCTACATGTTCCATTGATAATGGAATAAATAATAACGTGAAGTTGAATGTAAGCTTCAATTTAATTACAAAAACAGATCAAATTAATGTTTCGGGTTTCCCCTTTATCAACAAAACAGGTAGAATGAAACACCACAGATGAATGAGATGATGTCACCTAAAGGCAAGAGTCATACCATTAGACGACATAGCCGCACAATAATACATAAAAATGTATTGAAGTGAGGGGACATAAAAGTTTATGGTATAATTCAACCAAGTCAAAGGGAAACATTCATCATAACCTCCCTTCCCTGGCACTACAGTAACGTGCATAGAAAGTGAGTTGTATTGTTCTTGTGATGAGTGGACTTCATTCTTCATTCTGACCACGAGGTCACCAAAGGACACTGGTCTCATAGATTGCTATTTGTGATTTGGTGTTGCGGTTTCTTGTTTTGTCACAAAACTTAACTCACTCAACCCTAACATGACTATATCCGTAGTTTACCCGGATAACTTTTACCCCATGCCTATTTATTACATTTTTATGAGATAAATTAAAGGTGTATTATCACAGCTAATTTTTAAACAATTCTTTTGCATGTTAATGATAGTTGAATAAAACTATTTATGTACATACTCATTTTTAATACATATTTTCCAATTTTGAAAAGTACCAAAAATCTCTAAGATTGAGTGAATTAATCTAAGATGGTTCAGACCTTGTTAATTTATAGCACATTTAGAAGAATTCGAAGAAATAGATTGATGGATAGACAGAAGGAGAGAGAGAGAGAGAGAGAGAGAGAGAGAGAGAGAGAGAGAGAGAGAGAGAGAGAGAGAGAGAGAGAGAGAGAGAGAGAAAAGAGAGGAGAGAGAGAGAGAGAGAGAGAGAGAGAGAGAGAGAGAGAGAGAGAGAGAGAGAGAGAGAGAGAGAGAGAGAGATTATTATTATTATTATTATTATTATTATTATCATTCGTCTTCTTCTTACTATTATTATAATTATGATTATGATGATGATGATTATTATTATTATATTATTATTATTTTATTATTATCATCATTACTATCAGTATTATTATCATCATTATTATTACCATTTTAATTACTTTTTTCCCCTATTACAAGAGCTGTAACCTAACAATAATTGCCTTTTTGGACAATAAATATTATTATTATTATTATTATTTTTTCCACAAATTAACCAAGCTCAATACGATTCACAACATTTCACTTCTTTCCCCAGCAGGCCATATGGAACTATAATTCCATTTCATAGAGTTCCAATTTGCCTGTTAGGCATTCTTTTCGTATTAATACGCTTATAAGAACTTTCACTGCCTATCGCCAGGTGCTCGTTCAGAACCGAGACAGTGTTTCATTCGTTTGTTTTTAAGGCTTTTACGGTGATTGCAAAACATAAGGAAAAAAATGGGATAGTCAAAAAATTCCAGATTAGAATTACCCCCCCCCCCCCATCCCTCTCTCTCTCTCTCTCTTTCTCCCTCCCTCTCTCTCTCTCTCTCTTTCTCCCTCCCTCTCTCTCTCTTTCTCCCTCCCTCTCTCTCTCTCCCTCCCTCTCTCTCTCTTTCTCACTCACTCCTCTCTCTCAAAATCCAAATTCTTAATCGCTCTCTTACCTTTAATGAAAACCTGAAATTTGATTCCCCTTGCAAACTGATTGTCTGGTCTGACTGACAAATGAATGTCAATATTCTCTGGATAGACATGCAAGAATTTTTCATGACCCTTGTGGTCGCCTTCACTATTGGAACACACTCTATCGTTTTCATCTACGGTCTTGGTCGCTGGAAAATATTTTTTTTAATGAAAAGGAAGAAAAAAATGATTTCATATAGCAACAATATTCTTTTTCAGTTTAAAAGCAAAATAAAAAAAAAAAAAAAACAAAAAAAACATAATCTATTAGCACAAAATCTGCTAAATATCATGCTCACAGTATTCTTATAAGTTGTTCCACACCAAGAGCAACATTTTATATGTAGGACGAGACATGGCATCTGTAAGGCCCAGTGGACTAGAAATGAACCAACCAAAAGTCGGCAGTATTTGGGAAATAGTATTTTCCTATACCTGAATACTTATGTGGAACAGCCTGTGTCCACAGACCATAAACAATGCATCAATAGCCAAATAACGTCTAGACGCTCAGAATAATTCATGCCCTATTTTGGTCAGGCCATCCAATAAGTCATCAGCCATTTCCTTAGTTTGAGATTTAAGAAAAAAGACCTTTTTGAATTCAAATCTAAAAAATAATATCAGAATCGAACTCAGCACCTCAAAACTAGTCAAACCTATGCATAGGCATTTATCTTAATATATGTGTGTATATATATATATATATATATATATATATATATATATATATATATATATATATATATATATATATATATATATATATATATATATATATCACAGAGAGAGAGAGAGAGAGAGAGAGAGAGAGAGAGAGAGAGAGAGAGAGAGAGAGAGAGAGAGAGAGAGAGAGAGCAGAGAGCAAAGAGAGAGAGAGAGAAAGAGAGAGAGAGAGAGAGAGATTCTGCCAAAGACAAAAAAAAAGATTTGACAAAAGTAAGGCTGAACCCAAGTGTGCTGAAGGGCAATGACTTCTCTATTTGGACGTCTAATGATAATAAAAACAATAATAATAATAATAATAATAATAATAATAATAATAATAATAATAATAATAATAATAATAATAATAATAATAATAATAATAATAATAATAATAATAATAATAATAATAATAATAATAATAATAATAATAATAATAATAATAATAATAATAATAATAATAATAATAATAATAATAATAATAATAATTAGATGATTAATATTGATTGATTAGCACATATGTTGGAGCATACCTCATGAACAAAACTCCATATATATGTTACAAAAGTTAATTTTGTAAAACATCCCAAGGATTTTGAGAATGCTTAGAAAAATGAAAAGGTATGGGCAGTGACAGGCGAGCAATAAAGAAACATGACTAACACATTCAATCAAATGAAATCACCACCAATCACTGATGGAGTCAACAAGAATTTGACCTACAGTCTTTGATGTAAAGTTTGGTGGATGACTTGCAAGGCAGTTCTTTCAGGTCATCAATGAACACGTGGTTGTACTTGTCCTCTCCATCCTGGTTTCTCGGACGTCTGAATGTCCATCTACATGCGATTCTGTGGAAAAGATTCTCAAATACATAATAACCAAGTAAAAAAATATGTAGATGAATATGTTTTTCGTCACTTTACAGATTCGTTAATATGTATTGGTCGACGTCTATATATAATAAGGTGGAATATTTCCATTTGACTATTGTAATCTTTTTTTTTTGCCTGAATTATCACTTAAATTTCTTAACAATTGGTGTGGTGTGATTCAATTTGAATGAATATCAATTTCTGAGTAAAATAATCATAAAGACACTTTTTACCCCCTTAAAATTTGCTTTTAAAAATCCGATTCTGGAGAAAAAATAATTTAAAAAATCCAATTTGGAAGCATTAACTTTCTGTATATGTTACAAAAGTTAATTTTGCAAAAAAATCAAATCATAAATGATTTGGAAAAACTAATGAAATCAGTTTCTACCAATTGTATAAGCAAAATAAACCTAGTGCTGGCGATCTAGCTACAATACAATATAGCAGAAATTGTTGTTTTTTTGTTTGTTTTTGTTTTCAAGCGTTTTGCGGCGCTTGCAATACATTAAGATCATTTCATGACATGTAACAAGGAAGACAATGGGATAGAAAAAAAACTTCTAGAATTACAAATAAAGCACCCAAGAAAAAGGAAGATAACGGGGAATTGGTTCAAATAGGAAACATATAGATTCATAGAGCACACTATCAAAGTAGGTACTTAGTTTGAGATCACCTAAAAGTGTCATCCATACACAAGCACAGGTCTCCACAAAGAGGAATACACTCAAATGTTTACAAATCTATGTAATATGTAAACAAAACATAGTACAGTGCATAATAGAGAGATGATTTACAAAATAAATATCATCTCCCAAACATCTAACTATACATCTGACCGTTTCCCTCCCAGCTAGGGTATCTGGCCAGGGCCAGGACAAAACCAAGTAATCTCATCCCAAGACAAAGACAGAAAGCATGTTGGAAAACATATAGGGGGATAGAAGACACGGTAAATGCCTCCCTACGCACTATGGGAGGTCAGGAACTCCACCCAGCAGAAACAGTTTCTCCAAGGTTAAAAAAAAAAAACAACAAAAAAAACCCCAAAAAAAACTTGTGGACAGAGTGTCAACTTTGTCCAGACTTTTTCGACACTTTACAAAGCGACAATTGCTACAATTTTGATGCTACTACTATACTTTCCTCTTGCCACAAAAGGCAAGCAATGTTTAGCGTGGTCAGTGGCTGAATGGATTAAAGTGATTGTAGAAAATCCTAATTTTGAAGTTGTATCCTTGAGTAAGATGCATTTCACACATTACCCATTGGGTGGGATTCTTGATCTCCCATAGTGGGCAGGGAGGCACTTTCACTTACTGCGTCTTCTATACCTCTATTGTTGTTTTCCAACTTGCTTTCTGTCTCTGTCTTGGAATGAGATTACTTGGTTTTGTCCTTTCTCTGGGCGAGGTCCTCTTTTCCTTAGTTTTTTTTTTTCCAAATAACTTAGTATTGGAGTATTTTTGTGGCAGACGTCACAAAAACGACAGTTTGGCAAAACTCTTACACAAATCTAGGGTACAGATGACTCAGTAGGTAGGGCACTCGCTTCACACAAAAAGAGAACAAGATCAATCTCAGGTGATGTCGAGATTTTTTTTTTCTGACCCCCACTGTCAACCTAGCAGTAATTGGGTAGCTGGACCAGTCAGATCTGGAGGAAAGTACTTTGCAATAGACTAGCTTCCTATCCAAAGGGTGGCAAACAATTGTTATTGTCCATTTAATTCTGAATCCATGGACCTTATGGCTGTGAAGGACTACGTTTCATATAAAGATTAAACCTGTAAAAATGGAAGGTCTGCAATGATGACAACGATAATAATAATAATAATAATAATAATAATAATAATAATAATGACAATAATGCCGATGATGATGATGATGATGATGATAATGACAATGATAATCCTAATGATAATTAAAATGACAATGATAATGATGATAATAAAGACAGGCGTTATGTCCTGGCAATGGTTGCCAGGACATAACCCGAACAAGTCAGGAGTTGACAGTACCCTCCAATCAGTGTTCAAGCCTGGTACTATAAAAGCGAAACGCAGTAAACCCGAGGGAGTTTTAGTGGGTTCCGTCCAGCTGAACAGAATACCGCCTTTCCAGCAGTCCTGTTTCATACTATGTTCTATTAGTGGTGTTTCTTATTCGTGGATGTCAGGAAGGAGACAGGAAAGAATAAATGGATAAGTAGAGTTGTATTGTTCCTATTTGTGTTATATATATATAATTTAGTTTCTGTAATAAATGTGTCGTGTTTGTAAATTTTGATTTCCTTAATTTCATCGTTACCATTGTCTGGCAGGGAAGCACAGATTTTCTCCTTTCTCTTCCCATTGATCAGGCTAGGCCCAGTGCAGTGACCTGATCTTTCCTCTCTGAGGGAACTTATCAACAAGTTCCCTCTTTCTATCCTCCTAGTCTTTTCTTTTCCTTTTCTTTTCTTTTGTTGACATTTCGGGCTATTTGGCTCTACCGACTCTCCAAGAGTGGCCCGAATCAACACACAGTGATAATGACAATGATAATAATGATGAAAATGACAATGATAACGAAGATGAACAATGCTGTCAAAAGTACCAATCAAAACTAATGTTAATAATGATGACAATAATGATGGTGATAATGACAATGATAATGATGATGATAAAGATAATAACAATGAGAAAGATAATTATATTAATAATAATAATGACAATGATAATGATAATGATTACAATACTGTCAAAACAATTAATGAAAACTAATGATAATGATGATGATAATGACAACGATAATAAAGAAAATGATCATGATACTGATAATGACAATGATAATGATATTGGTGATGACAATGGTGATGATAATGACAATAATAATAATGATGAAGATGACGATGGTGATAATGACAATAAAAATGATTATAATGCTGTCAAAACAACCAATCAAAACAAATAATAATGACAATGATAATGGTAATGATGACGATAAAGATAATGCTAATTGCAATGAGAATGAGAAAGACAATGATGACGATAACTGACAATGATAACGATGGTGATTACAATAATGTTAACAATACGAGAAATCAGAACAAGAGATTACTTCATTAGATAGTTTGGGAAGTCGGGTGTTGTATAGTATCCCGGTTCAGTCACGTCCACCACCAAAGGGCCGGGACAAGCTGGATGGGGCTGCTCTGGTGCATCTGGCAAATGGGAAAATATTTTGTTGCTTGTTACAATAGCAAAGAAAAGTCATTATAACATCAAACCCTCTTCTCTTTTGGTTCCTAAATCCCTGGGAGTGTGCAGGTAACCAGTTCTTCGGAGTCCTAATAATAATGAATAGGTTTCATAAAGGTGGCACAACTATTTCAGTAGCAGGATGTATTAGCAGATTCTTAGGAATTACAGGACGTATAACAGTGAGGATGGATGCTCAGTATTGATGACCAGCATATATTTATATTTAGACTAGAACATAAGATGCCATCACTCTGACACCAGAAGATGAATTACACAAGATATGTATCCATTTCTCTAGAAGAGTGGTTTTACACATCCAATGAAATAGGAACCAGCTTTTTGACTTCACACCTTTCTTCCCTATTAAATCACATAAATAAAAAATAGGACAAAGAGGAATTGGTTTAAATAGAGAAAAGACGTAGATTCAAAGAGCATACCACCAAAGCACTTTGAAATCAACAGAAAGTCTCATCCAGACACCAGGTATAGGATCCCACATAGTCCCATGTTTAAAAGATATGTTCAAAACAAAATATATAACGATATACAACTAGAGAGATGATTTATAAGGAAAAGAGATATTACCTTCCCCCCCCCCCCCCAAAAAAAAAAAACAACAAAAAAACCTTATACACTAAACTATATTTGACAGTTACCCTCTCACTCAGCCAAGGACCCCGGCAAGGGCCAGGACAAAACCAAGTAATCTCATTCCAAGACAAGGACAGAAAGTAACTCAGAAAACAGATACAGGGGATTAGAAGACACAGCAAGTGACCTCCTGCCGACCATGGGGGGTCAAGATAAAGATACCCCACCCAGCATGTAAATCTGTATTAATATTATGTCAATATGAACTAGACTTAAGAAAAGAGAAATGAAAGTAAACTGTATCGTCATAATCTTGAAATTTTAAGCCTATTTCTCTGTTTCATGAACTGCGTTCACTGGCCTCAATAAAGCTATTTATTTGAATGAAATTTTACATCCTCGATTTAAATTGATTTTTTTTTTGCAATAGGTTTATTGTGACTTAAAATAAGATTGATGAAGTATAATTATAAATTTGTTTTTGTTTTTAAGGGTTTTATAGTGATTGCAACACATTTAGATCATATCAGCACCAGTAAAAGGAAGAAAATTGTATAGTAAAAACATTCTAGATGTACAATTAAAAGGACTTGAGGAAAAAGTACAAGGCGAAATGGTACAAATAGGGAATAGAGGTTGATTCCAAGAGCACACTATCATTGTATTTAGTTTGAAATCACCCAAAAGTCTCACCAAGAAACCCAACACAAGATCCCATTAAGAGGAAAACACTCAAATATTTACAAATCATATGTTAAAATAAAAAAATAAAAAATAACAGTACATAACAGAGAGATGATTTACAAGGAAAACAATATAACCTCCCAAAAATACGACTATTCATTCGACTGTTTCCCTCCCAGCCAAGGACTCCAGCCAGGGTCAGGACAAAACAAAGTAATCTCATTCCAAGACAAAGACAGAATGCAACTGGAAAAAAATTCAGGGGGATAGAAGACAGAACAAGTACTGCCCACTATGCAGGAATGCCTACCCTCAATTTCAAATTTCAGACATTTTATGGATAAAACCTAACAATTCAGGAATACCCAGCGTAATAGTAATTAACAATCAAACATCTAATATCAAGAGCATAATATGGTTACAATGGTGCCAGAAATAATTATAAGTAGTTACTAATCTGCTTGCAACAGAAGGGGTAGCCTCACTCACTGGTTTAAAAATATAATATTCATTGGATAACTCCTTAAGATATCACCACTGGTGGAAGTGGTGGTAGGAAAAATAATGTGGTGGCGGCGGTAAGAATGATGAGATGGTTGTGGTAGAGATAGTATAGATGATGGTGATGGTGTGGTAGTTTTAGTGATTGGGATCATGATGATGTGGTGGTGATAGGGATGATGATGATGATGATAATGATGATGTAGATGATGATGATGTCACAGTAGTTCATGATTGCATAGACTTCTTAACTCCAAGTTGTTCGTATATTGGTTGATTTTTTCATTTCCGAGACAAAAAGTAAACTTCCGTATTTTCTGTGTCAGAAATTATTTTTTTCAAATTTCCGGGAAAATCCGGAAACTCCAGGACAGTAGGCATGCCTGCCTATGGAAGGTCGGGAACCCCACCCTGTCAATTATAAGAGACCTTCTATGAGCGGCTAGGTGCTCTAGTGGTATGGCACTCACTTTCAGTCATGAAGGTCCTGCGAAGTTTGAGACCCACTGTGAGCAGTGCATAGTTGAGTCTTTGGAAAAGGTTCTTTACTACACTCCCAATGTACTAAGGTGTAAAATGGGTACCTGGCTGTTTACAGCGCTGTGTATAAGTATAAATTATTTTTTTTTAAATGTCATAACGCCTTACAGGCATCATGTCTCTTTTATATGAAGAAGAAGAAGAAGAAGAAGAAGAAGAAGAAGAAGAAGAAGAAGAAGAAGAAGAAGAAGAAGAAGAAGAAGAAGAAGAAGAAGAAGAAGAAGAAGAAGAAGAAGAAGAAGAAGAAGAAGAAGAAGAAGAAGAACAACAACAACAACAACAACAACAACAACAACAACAAGAAGAAGAAAAAGAGGATGAGGAGAAGGAAGAAAAAAATGACGACAACAAAGAAAAGAAAACATAATTGGAGAACGGGATAAATTTTTTTTTTTTTTTTTCTCCTTTTCTTGAAGCAGTGGGAACCAAACCACAACCACAGACTCAATGACTTACACCTGGATCCATACTCCATCTTGACCATGTCACTGCTGACGACACTTCCTGTCATGAAATAAATGTAAACTTTTTTGGGGATGTAGAACCATCCAGACCAATCGTCCTCCAAGCTACTAATTGTCTTAAAATCTGCGATGATATGGTTTTCCGCACCGACAGTCAGGGCTGAGGGAAGAGCAGAGCAATCATCGTGGTTAACAGCAGACTAATTGTTTTTTTTTAAATCTAATAATAATAAATCTTTATTGTCCTAAAAAAAAGTGGCAATTTGTCATTTGGTTACACATTTATAACAATACAATATTGACATAGATAGACACACTCACACAGATGCACACAAGTAACATCGTAGTCATCGAAAAACAAAAAAAAAAAACAAAAAAAAAACGCATTAACAATAACATCATCATCATCACAACAACCTTCCTAATATTTTGGTTACAATCTTTCACTTTCACCATTCCCCTATAACACCATCACCATCTTCATCATACTCCATAATATATCATTTCCTGTAACAAGCTATTATCTAGTGTTAACACCCACTAAATGTATCCTAAGCTCTTTACAAATGGTATTAAGCCAACATCAATAATTCATATGTAGGATGAGACATAGATTCCTTCTTTTTGTTTTTGACAGAAGCAACTCTGTTACTGACCATTTTACACTTGATTATAGTGAGAGAATATGTTTCTCTTGGCTTGCGAAGCACTTTGAACACATTAAACAGAATGAAGTATGAATATTAATGTTTTTAAAATTCATTTGAATATCTAAAAATCTTGAACATATGTATTTTGCTTTCGAGAATTACAGCTTTTTCACTCATTCACAAAAATATATACAAAGGGCGTTTATTTTTGATAAAATTACAGATTAAACATCATGCGCGAATAACGACGGGATATGCCATCTGAATTTGGTGAATGCCTTTAAATAAACAAATACACAACACACACATACAATACAAACATATGCAAGACACACATATTACCATCTTTGACAGTAAGATAAGCAGCATCTACTTTCTCAAGATGCCCCCTAAATTTGGTTTGTGTCTTTCTTCCTTTAGCCGTAAAAGGAGGGATGGCAAACATGCAGGCCATGTTTCTCTTGACTTCCAACCTGGAATAGGCAAATGAGTAAACAATAGAGATAAAAGTAATCAAAACATCAACAATCAAATATTAATAATTTGTGAGGAAGAAGAAGAAGAAGAAAAAGAAGAAGAAGAAGAAGAAGAAGAAGAAGAAGAAGAAGAAGAAGAAGAAGAAGAAGAAGAAGAAGAAGAAGAAGAAGAAGAAGAAGAAGAAGAAGAAGAAAGAAGAAGAAGAAGAAGAAAAAGAAGAAGAAGAAGAAGAAGAAGAAGAAGAAGAAGAAGAAGAAGAAGAAGAAGAAGAAGAAGAAGAAGAAGAAGAAGAAGAAGAAGAAGAAGAAGAAGAAGAAGAAAACAACTACAGCATAATCAAAAAAACAACAACAACAACCACATTAGAGAGCTGGGAGTGAAATGTAACTGACCTGTCAAACAATGGGTAAGACACACCAGTAGACTCTATCATCTCTGTCTGGGTTGGAGTCATTTCACATAGCTCAAACTCTGCAAATTCATTTCAATCAAATTAAACTTTTCATGACAAGATCCGAAGTGTAGCCTTGGAATTCATTTCGATCCATTTTAACATTCCATTCCAAGATTTGAAATCAAATAATAATGGATAAAATGATTATCAAATATGAGTTTACACCTTGGGTGGAAAATAAATATCATATTTAGAAAAATTCCAACTTTATCTTTTACCTTCTCCTCCTCTCATCTTCATCTTCCTCCTCCTCCTCCTCCTCCTTCTTCTTCTTCTTCTTCTTCTTCTTCTTCTTCTTCTTCTTCTTCTTCTTCTTCTTCTTCTTCTTCTTCTTCTTCTACTACTACCTCTTCCTCCTCCTTCACTTCCTTGAATTGAAAGTCTGAGCAGCCAATTGAGGGCGAGCTCCTTCTTCATATTTTAATAATTCAAAGTGGATCTAAAATGAAACAAAAACATGCAACTCTACGAAAGGGACAAAATCCTCCTTCACACTTTAAGTGGATATTGATAGTTCAGAGAATCAATGGTATAAAGTGAAATAATGTCTAACTCTAAGTATGTAAGACAAACAGCTCCTGAAAACTAAAGAAAAGCTGCTTCAAAACTCTATTTATGCAACACACCGAGTCAATGGGGAATTATTAGTGAACTTTAACTATTAAAATTTCAATTTAAAGTCAAAATAATCATAAAATATGAAATTTCGGGGTTCTTTTAAATTATCATTATCATACTTTAAAAATTTAAAAAAAAAAACCCCAAAAAAACCGGGTCTAACTTTGAAGAAAATTTAATTAAAATATTCGGTTATACAAATTTATCACTTTGCCTCCTAGTTCAACTTTCAGTTTAAGTTCAATTTCCAGTATTGAGTAAAACCTAAGATAATCAAATTGTTTAAAAAATGAAAAACTATCTATGGGCACATTTGGATATCAAGGGGCTGCTTTCATCAACAATTCTGTCCTATGTTGAGTCCAACACTCAAATACTATTATACTATTACTAATACTGAATACTACTATAGAAGGAACGAAATTGACATCATTCAGCTCTCTGCCATTGTTTTTAGCAAGCCAATTTTATGAGTAATTCTCACTAAATTGTTTTAATCAGACTATAAACGTTTAAGGTTACACATAGTTTTGTGTGTTTTTTACGTCATATCCCGCTAGTGTATGTTGTGAGTTTTTAAAACTAAAGACATAGCATTAAAACAGAGCAATTGAATGTCAACATCATTTTTCAAGATTTGATGCTTTCAACCAGAGAACTATGTAAATGGTGCTGCTTGAAGCTCAAAGAAATAAATAACAATGTGAAATTGAATGTAAGCTTCAATTTAATATACAAAAACAGATAAAATAGACGTTTCCGGTTTCCCCTTTATCAACAAAACAGGATGAATGAAACACTAGAGACGAATGAGAACAACGCCACTACCACATTATCTCATTCGTCTGTAGTGTTTCATTCAGCCTGTTTTGTTGATAAAGGGGAAACCTGAAACGTCCATTTTATCTACATATTTCAAATCATCTTATGAAATAAAACAAACAAGACTTACTTTGATGATCAACCAAGAACCAGAAAGACGAGCTGAAAATGAAAAAAGAACATTGACAGTTTTAGACAACAGCAGATTTAGAAACAGGCATTAGATAAATGGGCGACCGAAGAGTTTCTGGAATGACAGAATTTATGAAGGAATTAAAGAAGCTGATATACAGAGAAGTGGTAAGACCTGGAATGATATAAAAAAGTTAGCTCAGGATAGAGAAGGATGGAAACTGTTTGTCTGTGGCCTATACCCTGACCCAGGGTGAAAAAGGCAATGATGATGATGATAGAGAAGGATGGAAACTGTTTGTCTGTGGCCTATACCCTGACCCAGGGTGAAAAAGGCCATGATGATGATGATAGAGAAGGATGGAAACTGTTTGTTTGTGGCCTATACCCTGACCCAGGGTGAAAAAGGCAATGATGATGATGATAGAGAAGGATGGAAACTGTTTGTTTGTGGCCTATACCCTGACCCAGGGTGAAAAAGGCAATGATGATGATGATAGAGAAGGATGGAAACTGTTTGTCTGTGGCCTATACCCTGACCCAGGGTGAAAAAGGCAATGATGATGATGATAGAGAAGGATGGAAACTGTTTGTCTGTGGTCTATACCCTGACCCAGGGTGAAAAAGGCAATGATGATGATGATATAGAAGGATGGAAACTGTTTGTCTGTGGTCTATAGCCTGACCCAGGGTGAAAAAGGCAATGATGATGATGATAGAGAAGGATGGAAATTGTTTGTCTGTGGTCTATACCCTGACCCAGGGTGAAAAAGGCAATGATGATGATAGAGAAGGATGGAAACTGTTTGTCTGTGGTCTATACCCTGACCCAGGGTGAAAAAGGCAATGATGATGATGATAGAGAAGGATGGAAATTGTTTGTCTGTGGCCTATACCCTGACCCAGGGTGAAAAAGGCAATGATGATGATGATAGAGAAGGATGGAAACTGTTTGTCTGTGGTCTATACCCTGACCCAGGGTGAAAAAGGCAATGATGATGATGATAGAGAAGGATGGAAATTGTTTGTCTGTGGTCTATACCCTGACCCAGGGTGAAAAAGGCAATGATGATGATAGAGAAGGATGGAAACTGTTTGTCTGTGGTCTATACCCTGACCCAGGGTGAAAAAGGCAATGATGATGATGATAGAGAAGGATGGAAATTGTTTGTCTGTGGTCTATACCCTGACCCAGGGTGAAAAAGGCAATGATGAAGATGATAGAGAAGGATGGAAATTGTTTGTCTGTGGTCTATACCCTGACCCAGGGTGAAAAAGGCAATGATGGTGATGATTAGATAAATAACAAACTTGCTCTGAGAAAACAAACATGAAATAGACATATAACCATAAAAACACTGAAACAGAATTCTCTTGACCTTTTCTCATGAAAGCTCAGATAATAGAGCATTCACAGACCTGCCAACCCTTCATATTCCCAAAAGTGGAATCAGAAAGTAAGAAAATAGGAATTAGAGACAAAAACTAAGGAATCTTATAACAATGGATAATTCTGCATTAAAATTACCATCAACTTTTCCAAAGACAGGCACAGATGGCAAAACTACATATCAAAGGTATTAGGTAATGGAATGGGCGAGGGGGAAAGGGAGTGAAAATAATTCTCCTACTTAGCTCCCTTTTGGCAACCATTTTAACAAACAAAAAAATTCATCTAAACCCCCCCCCCCCCCTCTCATTTTTTTCTTCTTACCATTATCATCATTTTTGAAAATCTGAATTTTACAAAAATGGCGGAATAGTGGAAAAAAAAAAAAGAGTGAAAATAGGAATGATTCCGTCAAAAGTGGAAGGGTTGGCAGGTATGAAATTCGTCTCACACACAAAGCTATTGGGAGGTATGACAATAACAAAGACAATGATATAAACGACAACGTTTCCCATACATACTTTGGCTCACAGACTGCAGTTGTAAGACTGTAATGTCTGTGTATGATAAAACTGTCATTTTTCTTCCTTCCATAACAGTCTGCTGTTAATTCAAAATTATTCTGTTCTCCAAAACCTGTATAAAACCCGACAAAAGAAAAAGTAAACCTAAAAATGAAAAAAAATAAAAACCTCAAAATACACAAACATTAAATTAAATTACATTTACCTACAGTTGTTCTGGAATATCTATAATTTTGCAAAATGAGCCGGAGAACCAAAAAAAAAACATAACAGTTTGACCTGCTTTCTTTCCAAATACTATGTTAAAAATTTTTAATCATATTCAACACCACTGTTTTTCACAAGACCAATATCAGATCCATATATTTTGATAGATGCAACTCGTTATAAACCATATTGAAATATTACTTATTTTTGACATGATTGAAAAAAAATAAAAAAAAAATTGAATTCCTAAAAAATTCCCGAAACCTTTCATTATTCAAATCATGTGGAAGAGGGGGGTGGTCGTCTGAAATAAGTAATTGGATAAGGAATTGACACTTACCCCTGAAGAACCTGAGTTAGAAACTCAGCTAAGGGAATTTCATTTTTGACTTGAGCAAGAAATACGGCCCTATCATTCACTTTTTGGATCTGCACAGTGGCTGACACCAGGCTAACTGGTATTTTTCTCAAATAGAAATTTTAAAAAAAAAATATCCCCCTGAGGATGAATAAAGGGAGTTTAATTTTCATTTATTCTATCTATTTCTTTCATATTGACTTTAAATTTCATTCCATCATCCGTTTCATCCACAAAAAGTCAGCAGGACATAAACCAGTCAATAAATCTGGTTGGCTGATGAGCAGAAAAGATTCCATACCACTGTAGAGAGTCATCCGGTCTACCAAGGGTGTTTGGTGTGGCTTGAAGTCTGCGTCTAAGGTTGAATACTTGACACAATGCTTGCGAGGAGTACGAACAATTATTGCGTTGCTTGATCTGCATGGACAAAGATAGAGTAAAAATGAAAGTGAAATTGAAAATCCTGTTTGGTGTCTTTGTTTTTGTACTAATGGAGGAGGATGGTGGGGAGGTGACATTAATAAAAAAAAAGTTTGAGAAAAATGAATTAAAGTCACTTAAAGGGATATAATGTATAAATTGCAAATCATACATTATATTATACACACTGCATCAATCTTGAGCTTGGAATGAACTAGACGAAGAAAATTGAGTTGAAAAAGCGAAATTATTAGAATTAACATATTTTAAATTTAACATTTAAGTTAAAGATATAACACCCGCTTTTTCTCCAATCAAATCGTTGACTCTAAACAATATTTTGTGACTGGAGCCTAAAATAGATACTACAATGAGATAATTGGTCACATATGTTCCGGAAAGAAGACTATGAAAAATATCTGAAGTTTTTTGAGGGGCTTTTTTACTACCGGAGATGCATGTTATATTTGTTCTTATTTGCTAGACTTAGGTAAACATGTCAGGCAGAAGTGGAGAGAAGGAGTGGCATAAGTGGATATTTTTTAGGAATTCTTGGACCTTAGGAAAGGCAACATTCTGCTCACGGTTGGCGGATTATTTATACATAAAATGACCAGACGAGTTCCAGAAAAATGCAAAAATAGTCTGTAAATAAATGCCAGGGCTCCACTTTTTTTTTCTGTTAAAAAGCACACTGAAGTGGAAATAAATCTTTTATTTTCCTTTCACACATCCATAGACGTTTCACCCTGTTTTGCCAGTTTAGGGGTGAAAACTAGTAAAGTGTGCATTTGTTAATCAAAGAGAACAACAAAGTGAATTATAATAAAATGCTAAAATGTCGAAACAAAATTTTTATACCAAGTGGGAGACTTAAAAAAAAACAAATTGAAAAACTTGATTCTTACCAAAGAAAGGAACCTACACCTTGTAAAGTAAAAAGTTAACAATGATAAGACGGACTCGATACTGCCAAAATCCATCATTTATCTTGCTTTAAAATGAAAATTATTTTTTTTAAAAATTAGAGTTGTGAAAATGCACAATATCCACTCAACAGGCTAAAAGCACTTTTCAAGGGGTCCCAAGTCAACAGCAATGCTTAACAGTCTGTAAGACGCTCTTACAATTTCTTTTCCCACTGGGGCAATATTGTTACAGGGAAGTTAACACATTCTGCCAACTATACCCTCTGTAAACAGGAGAAACACACATTCTAATGTTGTTGGGACTTGTCTTCTCTCAGGTGCTGGTCCACCCTCACACTGTTAGGGATTCAGAGGTCTCACCACGCCCCCTTTTTCAGCCATCTTGAAAACCCTGGAATAATTTGTTGCATTGTATATATGGTTTTGGTCGATGTTATTTTTTCCCCCTTGACCCAAGTAAATCATCTCTCTGTTATGTACTATTACATTTGTTTATTTTGGATATATGTGATGGTTTATTAACATTTGAGTATGTTCTTCTTAGTGGGATTCTGTGCTTATCTCTGGATGAGATTTTTAGATAGTCTCAAACCAAGTACACAAATAGTGTGCTCTTGGGATCTACATCTGTTCTCTATTTGAACCATTCCCCTTTGTCTTGCTTGTTCTCGGTGTGCTTTCAATTGTAAATCTAAGTCTGTAAGGCGCTCTTTCTTTTCCCACCGGAACAATATTGTTACAGGGAAGTTAACACATTCTGCCCACCCAACCTTGCCCTTCAGAAAGTGGGAATCAAACCAATAGGGCAAAAGACGAGTCGTACTTCAAGGCAAAAAAAAAACAAAAAAAAACAAACAACAGCACAACATTACCTTGGTTTCCAAATGTAAGCTGGGTAGTCAAGGGCAGCAATTGGCTGGATTGCATCTGGAAGAAAAATAAAAAATATGTGGGGGGAGGGGGATTAAATAAAAGCAACTTAACTCATACTACATTTTTTTTTACAAAATAAACTTTCCTCTAAAGCTTGAAAAGTAGTTTCCAAAATGAGTTTCCTTCAATTTTTCCAGTCCGAGAATGCGGGACTACTTTTCCTTAAATGTCTCTTTAATCCTATTACATAACTGTTATGAACTCAATTGACATCAAATCAAGAAAATTAATGAGTCAATTGATACATAAACTAAATTCAACATTTCATTTTAGCTTGTAGAAAATTAAAAAGCAAACAAAAAAAAAACAAAAAAAATATTGAGATAACCAGTTTTGGTAAATCACTCTTCCTTTTATTTATAAGCCTCTTATTTCTAATATTGAAGTTTCAGAGTCTGCTAAAAATATTTAAAAAAGGAAAAAAAAAGTATAACAACTAAATCCTTGAAGAAAAAACAAGGAAAAAATAAAGCACGGGCAGCCTACAATAAAAAAGTTAAAAAACTAATACTTTATGTAAAATTCAGATAAACAGGACAGGGGGGGGGGGGGGGGGGGGGAGGTTCTTTAGGGACCACATTCTCCTTTCTTTTACAAGTGTTACGTATGTCAGTCAAAAACAAATAAAATCCTGCAAAAATTATGAGACAATATGTATGTCCTGTCATCAAACTAAATAAACAAAACAAAAAGACTTACCCCTAAAATAGAAACTGATTACCAGACAAATTCTTCATTTTAACAACAAAAGACAAAACAAAATAATTTAAAAAAAAACCCAAAAAACTTTTTGTTTTCTTGCTGTCTGATTTAATAATTATTAGTTTGATTTAATGATTTTTTGATGAAAACTCATTTTCCATAAAAATTTATCTCTGACTAAAATTGTCAATATCTCCGTTTGAACCTTTTCATCATGCGACTGATTATCTCAAGGACTCTGTAACACATAATGTAAGCATAAATAAGATATGAGAACATGTAAAATAGATTCTACGCTTACATGCATAATTTTATGAAAAGTAGTAGTGAAAAAAGGGTGTCATACCTGCAAGAGACATCTAATATAGAAATGGTTAAAAATCAACTTAAGTTGGTCAATCACAAACTGGCTCCAATCAACCAAATTTGACTTCCCAAATATTACATTTCCACACTGGTAACCCAGTTTCTAATGGTTGGTGTAACGACTCAGGGTTAGACTATGTTAATTCAATTTAATTATTATTAATCATATGGAAAATTGACAACAAATACATATTACGACCAACCAGGACAGAGTTATTTCAGTAACTAACTTTATACACAATCAACGTCTTACGATGTTTCTAAGTAACAAAAAGTGCTTATACGTTCACGCAGTCAACATTCACACTCACATGCAAAACATAAGATGCGTATCGCTAGAAAGAACCCTAACATAATTAAACACAGCCGAACAATTCCAATATATTTCAATACATGTTACAGTTGGGTTGATGTGCTAATGTCTTTTTTGAGAAGAGAATTGGAGGAGGACAATCTGTAAATCAGGAAAATGGTTAACGCAAAAAAAAAATAAAAATAAAAAATGGTATGAATCCCTTTGAACGGAAGGGCAGGTCTGATACACGGGGGGGGGGGGGGGGGTCCTGATAGCTCTGATAGAGCACTCGTTTCACACGAAAAGGGACTGAGATTGATTCTGGGTGTAGTCGAGATATTGTCTGACCCCCCTGTCCACCCAGCAGTGATTGGGTATCTGGATCTGTTAGATCTTTTGATTATGTGTATAATTAGCGTTGTTCGTGTACTGTGTTAGGGCTTAATCTATGTTATGCGCCCAGAGCCCTCCTGAAGAAGAGATGTTTGGCGCACTATAAATCTATACCATTATAATTATTATTATTTATCTGGCAGAAAGTACTTTGCATCTTATCCAACGGGGTAGCAAGCAATTGCTATTGTCCGTTTCATGCTATAGAAATCGAGATAAACTCCAGCTCTAAAGGTCTAAAGGCTCTGAAGGACTACTTTTTTTTATTTTTTTACCTAGACATAACATCCCTTATCCATTGAAATCCTGTAGGCAAGACGGCGGCTTTTTGGGCATATAAATTTTTTTTTTTTAAAATTGAGCTTTATATAGCGTAATATCCACTAAATGTGCTCAAAGCGCTTTACAAGGGGTCCCTGGTCAACAGCAACGGGACATGCGACTGTTAGGCGATATTACAATATTTCAGACAAAGTCATCCCTGTTAACTGCCAGGTACTCATTCTACACCTGAGTACGGTGAGAGAATGAGAGTAAAGAGCCTTTTCCAAGGACTCAACTATGCGCTGAGCGCGAGGCTCGAACTCAGGACCTTCCGTTCCGAAAGCGAGTGTTATACCACTAGACCACATAGCTGCACTCAGAAGAGATGAAAATATACCAGCTAATAAAGCCATGAACACTTTTTTCACCCCATCTGGACACAAGAAATATCAAGGTAGACCACCCACGTCAATTCACACTGTCCTCAATAGAGACCTAAAACGTCTTCAAAATATCAAAGAATTAAAATCAAAGGAAGACCTTATGAAATTAGCATCCGCAGCAAAAAGGCCGTGAACTGTGGAAGGAAATGACACAGATGATTAGAGAGGCGGTTGAGGCGTCCCGATCGGATGATTAGGAAGCGAAAGAACTTAAGTAAGTAGTAAGTCATAATACCATTTTGTGATTATTGGTCAGATATGATTCATCAACCAGTCCATACCTGCATTATAGGTCTCAATGACGAATTCTACCAATCGTGATGAATGCCAGTCCTTGTGATCAGGGCCGACTGTGAACTCTATCCGAACATCTTGACCAGGAGGTGCTCGGATGACAGAAAAAGCTGAGTCTAATACTTTAGCACCTGGATGGAATAAAGAGGCTCATTAGCTGTGACTAAAAAAAAATAAAAAAAACGATTAAAAAGCAAAAGAAAAAATGATAATGAAACTAAGTTTATCATAGACATTTTTCTCTGTCTAGAATCAAACCGACTGCTTAGAGATAATTAAATTTTGGACCCTTTATTTCCTGTTCCTGATGATCAAACTTAAAAAATTTATTTTTAAATACTTGACATTTTATATAGTGCAATATCCATTAAACTTGCTCAAAGCGTTTTACAAGGGGTCCCCTGACTAAGTTATGTAGAACGAGACATGATGCCTGTTAGGCAATATTACAATGTTATTATAACGAACATGTTCATTCATTGACTTAGGAGTTTTGTTTCCCCTCCATAGCTTATGAGTCAGTTACCTGCCACATCTGTTATCCCTTAACAACAGTAGCCATGCGGTAGGTATTCTGATTAAAGTACATCTTTCTGACCAATGTGGTCGTGGGTTCAACCCCCTATTGCAGCGAAATTTGTCTTCTGGCACTTTTCTACTCAGTTCATTTTCTGTTTTATTATCAACATCAGTGCTCTCTTTTGTGTAATAGACTCCCTTTGGTTATAAATATCAGTGACTTGTATTTTTACCCCTACAAATAAATTTACATCACCGTGTTTATCATCATCATCATCATCTCTCTCCCTCTCCCTCTATCTCTAACTTATCTTACTTACTGACTTACTTATCCGAACCAGCGACCACCTGAGCTCTAGCCCTTCGGTCTTGTGCCATGACGTAGAAGTTAGATGTCTTTTGTAGTTGTTCCAGGTGACTATAAAGTGTGTTACTGATGCTTGGATTTGGTGGGAGGAATGTGCATCTCAGGTCTTCAAGAGGTTGACATTCAAGCAAGTGGTGTGTTACTGTTTCATTGGATCTCTTACTTATCAAAGAAAGACCTTCCATAATTTTGCCATTGGTGAAAGAGGTGATCGTAAAATATCAATCACCATTACTAAAATAATGGGATTTCAAACAGATGTAAATTTCACAAATTTAGTCGATCAGATTTTGTAAAGAATGTTATCGAGAACAATTAAAAGTGCAAAAAAAATAAAATAAAAAAATAAAATAAAATAACTATATGTCTATTTATCTTGGTGGAATGAATACCTATATAGACTTTGACATCAAAATGTTCCCTTTGATGAGGCCACACTCTGTCCCATGACAAACTGGTGAGCATTAATGATTTTGACGACTGCCCTGGAAATGTCATTCTACACGTGTTGTTGTTTAGTAGTCTATGTTCCTTTAACCTGTGAAAGAAGGAACAAAAGAAGAGCTTCAGTATAGTACAACATCCACTAAATGTGTTCAATAAGACATTTTTATGTTTTTTTGTTTGTTTTTAAGGGTTTTACGGTGCTTGCAACACATTAAGGTTATATCAGCGCCAGTAGAAAGGAAGAAAATGGGAGAGTACAAAGTTCTAGAATTACAATTAAAGCACAAAAGAAAAGGTAAGACAAAGGGGAATTGGTTAAAATACGGAACAGGTGTAGATTCCAAAAGCACACCATCAAAGTACTTAGTTTGAGATCACCTAAAAGTCTCATCCAGACACAAGCACAGGTCCCAACTAAGAGGAATACACTCAATGTTTACAAATCATATAATATAATATGTAAACTAAACATAATACAATGCATAACATAGAGATGATTTACAAGGAAAAAAATATCATCTCCCAAAACTATAACTATACCTACATTCGACTGTTTCCCTCCCAGCCAAGGACTCCGATCAAGATCAGGACAAAACCAAGCAATCCCACTCAAGTACAGAAAGCAATTGGAAAACAGATAAGAGGGGATAGAAGACACAGCAAGTACCTCCCTGCCCACTATGGGTGGTAGGAACCCCACCCAGAAGATATTTTTACAATATTATTTTTTTGACAGAGACAGAGCTGTTTCAAGCCAGGTAGACATTTTACACCCAAATATATTGTGAAAAGAGTGAGTTAAAAGCCTTTCCCAAGGACTCAACTTTGACAGCTCAACTCACAGCAAGACTCAAAAAGGAACTTAAGGTAAGAAGTTGAGTGTCCTTCCCCAAGACCTTGAAGCTCAACTCACAGCAAGACTCAAAAAGGAACTTAAGGTAAGAAGTTGAGTGTCCTTCCTCAAGACCTTGAAGCTCAACTCACAGCAAGACTCAAAAAGGAACTTAAGATAAGAAGTTGAGTGTCCTTCCTCAAGACCTTGAAGCTCAACTCACAGCAAGACTCAAAAAGGAACTTAAGATAAGAAGTTGAGGGTCCTTCCTCAAGACCTTGAATCTCAACTCACAGCAAGTCTCAAAAAGGAACTTAAGGTAAGAAGTTGAGTGTCCTTCCCCAAGACCTTGAAGCTCAACTCACAGCAAGACTCAAAAAGGAACTTAAGATAAGAAGTTGAGTGTCCTTCCTCAAGACCTTGAAGCTCAACTCACAGCAAGTCTCAAAAAGGAACTTAAGGTAAGAAGTTGAGTGTCCTTCCTCAAGACCTTGAATCTCAACTCACAGCAAGTCTCAAAAAGGAACTTAAGGTAAGAAGTTGAGTGTCATTCCTCAAGACCTTGAATCTCAACTCACAGCAAGTCTCAAAAAGGAACTTAAGGTAAGAAGTTGAGTGTCCTTCCTCAAGACCTTGAATCTCAACTCACAGCAAGTCTCAAAAAGGAACTTAAGGTAAGAAGTTGAGTGTCCTTCCTCAAGACCTTGAATCTCAACTCACAGCAAGTCTCAAAAAGGAACTTAAGGTAAGAAGTTGAGTGTCATTCCTCAAGACCTTGAAGCAGTGTAAGACGGATGAGTTTCAAAAATTAAAGAAATGAAAAAAATTGAGCATTTTTATATAGCAATTAGACTACTTTACCATTCTAAGTATACTCTATAATGTTTTACTTATATACCTAATTATTCCCCCCAGAAGCCACAGAGAAGCGAATTTCCGTTTCTTACAATACTATAACAATGTACACCTCTTACTTCCCAGCTACCCAAAGAAACATGATAATTTCGGTAAAAAGCTGCCTCTCTAACCTCCCAGCTGCTAAACAGAACTGGATTATCTCTCTAAAAAGGCTCACCTCTTACCTCCAGGCTACTCACAGGAACTGGATTAACTTTATAAAAAGTTATACCTCTAACCTCCCAGCTACCCCTAACTCCTCTATCATCTCAGCTACCCGAAGCAACTAAATTATTGAGCTTTTGAGCTTTTATATAGCGCAATATCCACTAAACGTGCTTGACATGCTTTACAAAGAATCCCTGAACAACAGCAACACGTAACATGTAGAATGAGACATGAGGCCTGTTAGGCATTATTTCCATTTTTTTTCCAAAAGAGACAAAGCTGTTAACGGCCAGGTACTTGTTTTACACCTGAGTATGGTGAGAGAATGTGAGTAAAGAGCCTTTTCCAAGGATTCAGCTATGCGCTAAGTGAGGCTCGAACCCAGGACCTTCCGATCCGAAAGCGAGTGTCATACAACAAGACGACATAGCCGCACAATAAAAAGTTACACCGCCAGCCTTCCAGCTACCCACAGACACAGGATATTCTTGACAAAAAGTTACACTTCAACTGCCAAAGGAATCTGGATTATTATTATAAAAAGTTGCCCCTCCAGCCTTCCAGCTGCTCAAGGGAAACAGATTATCACTATAGAAATCACGTGTCTAACCTCCCAGCTGCCTAAAGGAACAGGATTATCTTTATAAAAAGGGAAAAAAAAAGAAAAAAAAAAAAAGCTTTTATATAGCGCAACATCCACTAAACGTGCTCAAAGCGCTTTACAATGGGGTCCCTGACCAACAGCAACATTCAACATGTCAGACAGGACAAGACGCCTGTTAGACGATAATACATTTTTTTTCGGACAGAGACAACGCTGTTAACGGGCAGGTACTCAATTTACACCTGAGTACGGTGAGAGAATGTGAGTAAAGAGCCTTTTCCAAGGACTCAACTATGCGCAGAGCGAGGCTCGAACCCAGGATCTTCCGATCCGAAAGCTAGTGTCATACCAAAAGACCACATAGCAACACAAAAGTAACCCCTCTAAAATCCCAGGAACAATAACAGACCTGCCACAGGAAACAAACAAAAAATCTGAATTTCAAGAAAAAAAAAAAAATTAGTATTGTACTAAATTGCATAATTTCCAATCTTTATCTGAATGATCAATTTAAAAAATGCTTTAGACTCGAAGCTCATTTTACTCATATTATATCAATCTGTTTAAATTTAGTATTAATAGTGTAATTCATTTTCCTTTAAAATTTGGATTTAAAACTCTGAATCTGGTGGAGAAAAAAAATCAAAACTTTGTCGGATTTGGCTTTTAATAAAATAAAAAAAAATCTTTATTTATATGGATTTAATCTGTAAAAGTGGCAGGTCCTTTAAAATCAAGTAAAGCAGAACCTTACAGACTTCTGTAAAAGAATAGGCTAAATTTCACATAAGTTGCTTCTGTGACAGTTATTGTCTCGTCGTTACTTCCATTGCAAAAAATGGTAGGACCTGCAGAGAGAGAGAGAGAAAGAGAGAGAGATATTTAAAAAACCAATAAGTGTATAGAAAGAAAAAAGATAAAAAGAACTGAAAAAAAAAAAAATTCTAAGAAACTAGATATCGTTAAGAAATTTTTCAAAGAAACTTGTTTATCATTTAGAACAATAAAAATTGTGTTTTGTCTGTCTTTTGAGGCGGGCAAGAGTCGGGATGTTATTTATTCATTGAGTAGTTTCAACGTTTATGAACCAGCTTCAAAATAGTGCTAAAAATCTGATTACAAAACAAAAGAGATATGAACATTCATTGCTCACTCTGTTTGAATTCAATTGGTTACCAGTAAGAAGACAGGGAATTATATGATGGGAGATGTATATATGACGAATAATACTTGTTTGCACTGCTGTTGGCATGGCTTTCAATCTTGTAATATATATATTATGCATTGTTACAATAATATAATTATAATCATGGTTATCTTCTATATGCGTGTGTGTGTGTGTGTGTGTGTATGTGCTTTGCATGTCACAATTTAAGATATATGTTTGTACACCACATATACATGAGTACATTTAAGTTGAAATACTATCTTTACCATGTGTATCATTATTGTAATCTTTAATCAATAATTTATGGCTTTATTATATTAGGCATTAGGTTTATCCTTTAGCCTTACTCAGTTAGTTTTAGAGATGTTAAACTTTTTTTTTTTATGATTGTAGAGTTATTGAGAATTTTATTCCATTGATTCTTCTAAGGGCACTCATTTACCGTTCATGTATATGGTATATCAAGCTTAAATAAGCGATTGATGAATATATTAAATAAATCAACCCTTTTATTCTTTGTCTTTTTTAAATGATTGGTACGAAAGGATTATTGTGTATAATGAATTTTAAAATCTCTATTCTCCGTTTAGAATACCATGGTTGTCATCTGAGCCTACCAAGCTCCAAAACAATAATAAATCAAATTACATATTCTATGGAGCGTCGTCTCAGAAAATATGGACAATCTTCCCTAGGCTATTTGTAGAGAATAAAACATAGACGATTTTAAATCAAAATTAAAATAATACTAGGAACTACAAACCCAGTGAAAATTTGCTGACAGCGGTGAAAATGATCAAACTTCAACAAAAAATCTTAACTCACTCAACCCTAACACCGACTATATCCACAGTATACCAGGGTCACTTTTACCCCATGCCTATTAATTTACATTTTTCTGAGACAAATTATAGGCATAGTTTCAAAGCTAATGTTCCTAATTTTTACATGTTAATGATAGTTGAATAAAAATTTATACGCACATGCTCATTTTTAATACATTTTTTTTTCCAATTGTGAAAAATAGCAAAAATCTCTAGGACTGAGTGAGTTAAAAAGGAACTCAGTGTCACATAACGATGACTCACTTTTATTCTATTAAAGTTTTATTTTAGTAAGAACAGAGTTCATCTCACTCCAGGTCTATTTCGGTAGGCTTAGAAAAATTTTAACTTCTAATATTAGATTATCATTCCTTTAATAACCTTCTCTTTGAATTTAAAATTAGTGAATACTTTTCGTTCTACCTTCTGTCAAGTAGCCACTTATTATAAAAGCTGATTGATTTAATCTTCCTCACTCACTCTCTCAATAACCCATGCCTTGACGGCTAGACCACTCCACTCCTCATATCACTTATATTTTAAAGATTTATATCTTGCTATCGGGACTTGGTGGACAACTCCATAAAGATTTATATCTTATTATTGGGACTTGGTGGAAAACTCCATTATTTGATTCCACTATCAAGACACCAGAGTTTCATTGTTCATCTTTGCCAGCCACTGGATTGTCGAGTCCAGATTTCGCTGAACATGAACTCTGTCTGGAAGTAGTACCTCTCAAGTCCATGCAACTTTATCCTAAATAAACACAATATTACAGAAGTTACATAATATTGTCATGTTACCATTTGTAAATGTGATCACTAAGAATCTCATGGACAGAGAAGAAAACTAATGTAGAATTATTAGAGCAAGCTGAAACTAAAAGGTTAATTCGTACAATAAGAAAAAGACAAATGCAATTTTTAGGGCACCTAAATCGACATAAATGTATTGAACATCTTGCTCTCACAGGAAAGATAAAAGGTAAAAAGACTAAAGGTAGACCAAGAAAAACATATTTTAATAGTTTGAACAGCTGGGTGACAAAGAAAGAGAAGAGTAATATTAGTTTTCTGAAGTTATCTGATCAGATAGATGATCACCGATGTCTGGCACAGACTTGGTACTTGAAGAAGCTCTTGAGACTCAGAAGATCATAACACTCAGGACACATTTTCATAAAACTTAAATCAAACCAAAGATCATTTTTAGTCTTTAATTTGAATGTGGTTGTTTATTTTGTTTGATGAGACAGTGAGTGAAGTTGTTTTGTTTGTTTTGTTTTTAAGGGTTTTACGGCGCTTGCAACACATTAAGGTCATATCAGCGCCAGTAAAAAGGAAGAAAATGGGATAGTAAAAAGTTCTAGAATTACAATAAAGCATCCAAGAAAAGGGAAGACAAAGGGGAATTGGTTCAAATAAGAAACAGGTGTAGATTCCAAAAGCACTCTATCAAAGTACTTAGTTAGATCACTAAAAGTCTCATCCAGACACAAGCACAGGTCCCCGCTAAGAGGAACACACTCAAATGTTTTACAAATCATATATAATATAAAGAAAGCATAATACAGTGCATAACAGAGAGATGATTTTATCATCTCCCAAAGCAATAACAATACATTAGACTGTTTCCCTATTAGCCAGGGGATCCGGCCAGGACCAGGACAAAACCAAGTAATCTCATTCCAAGACAAATACGGAAAGCATGTTGGAAAACAGATATAAGGGGATAGAAGACACAGTATGTACCCCCCCCCCCCCCTGATCACTATGGGAGGTCAGGAAAGTGAGTGAAGTAACGGGGTCAGAAGTGAAAATGCATTGACAATTTATGGACTCTTTAAAAACGGATAACTTGAAGACTGTCGACGGTAATGAGCTATAAATAGTCTTATTTTAAAGTGCTGAAGCAAACCCTTTGAACGATATTGGATGTTTGAACATACAAAATCTGAAAACACCTAAAATCGAATTAATATTTCTTTTTTTTTTTTTTAAACAGTGACTGAAATATGCTTTGAATAAAGAATCAGACTAAACCATTAAAAAAATGCAAACTTTTTTCCTTATTAAATAGCAAAATTTGATAGGGTACCAAAACAAAGGCTTCTAGCTTTTGCTCAAAAAAGAATCCTTGTTTTCTAAAATGTTTTCTTTTATTTCCTCTCAAGTCAGTAAGGGACATGTCTAGCTGTGGTTGCAAGTTTGTAACTTTTAAAATCTTTTGCTCTCAGCCATCATTTTTTGTTTTTTTTTTTGGATAAAAATAACTCAAAACTTACTACCTCAAAGGTCTTAAAAAACCTGAGAGGAAACTCTATAACTTTGTGCAGCGATCTATCAATTTTCATCACTCTTCCTTTGCAATGTATTGCAGTCATCGGAAAAAAAAATGTCTGTATTTACAATCAATTCATGACCACTTGTGGCCCTTTTTTTGCAAACTCTTAAGGAATCATATCATTTAACAGATTTATTATCTGATTTTGCAGATCTTGGTATCATTTTAATCTGAACATATAAATCTGTATAGAGGATATAACTGTTAGCAGATTGCGTTTTGGTCTAAAATTGAGTATGAGAGAGCCTGATAACACATTTTTACAACAGATTTTGAAGTCTCTATTAATGATTGGTTGATTAGCGATGTCTGGAAAGTATGACAAACTTGATAGCACTCACATATACATATACACTAAAAATATACACAAATGTACTCAATCAGACAAGCTCCCATGGAAGCTTTGTCTGATTGAGTACATTTGTGTATATTTTTAGTGTATATGTATATGTGAGTGCTATCAAGTTTGTCATACTTTTTACTGTGAAGCACATATCCTTTTTTTAAAAATTGTTTTTAAGGGTTTTACGGCACGCAACTCATTTAGGTCATATCAGCGCCAGTAAAAAGGAAGAAAATGGGATAGTAAAAAGTTCTAGAATTACAATTAAAGGCTCCAAGAATAAGGCAGACAAAGGGGAATTGGTTCAAATCAGGAACAAATGTAGATTTCAAGAGCACATTATCAGTGTACTTAGTTTGAGATCACTAAATGTCTCATCCAGACATAAGCACAGGTCCCCGCCAAGAGGGACAAACTCAATTGTTCACAAATCATACATATGTAAAAGGAAAAATAATATAGTACATAAAAGAGAGATGATTTACAAGGAAAAAAAATATCATCTCCCAAAACTATACATTTGACTGTTTCCCTCACAGCCAGGGTATCTGGCCAGGGTCAGGACAAAACCAAGTAATCTCATTCCAAGACAAAGACAGATAGCATGTTGGAAAACAGATATAGGGGGATAGAAGACACAGTATGTACCTCCCTGCCCACTATGGCAGGTCAGCAACCCAACCCAGGTGAAGCACATAGAGCAAGACCTAGTGATGGTTCATCATCCATTGTGGCTTGTGCTCTTGAACACGTTGCCGGTCAGCGGTCTCCACGAATCACGATCCTCTGCGGTGTGCATGAAATCTGTGTTGCTTTTTAAGTCACATTTGGTCATTCTTAGGTTATTTAGATACATCATTCTTTGTCTTTCTCTAGCTCTCTTTCCTTCGATCATCCCAGATGTTACCAACTTTTCTATTCCGTCCCTTCTCCACACATGTCCCAGAAATCGTAACTGCCTCTTTCTGATGTTAGTGATGGTTAGGCGCTATATAAAAGCTATGTATATTATTATCGTCACATTCACTGTCTTCTTTACATCTAAACCAACTCACTTCGGCAAACTCAGAGTTTAAAACAAAGAACAATTCTCTTTACCTATCTTGACGGTGCGATACTCCACTTCATAGCCATAACTATCAGGGAATCTCACACCAGCATCCTTATCCACTTCATTAGTGGATCTTAAAAGCATCACAGAAACTCTTGACCTGTACTTTCCTCCTTTTACTACTGTTGTCACCATGGGTTGATGACAAAGAATCCCTGCAAAAGAAACAAGTTGACTTCAACGATGATGATGATGATAATAAAAACATCATCCCCAGCATCACCTACACTAAGAGGTTTCTTGATTTAAATTTACATTAAAGTTAGAGTAAAAAGAATGACTACAGGTCCAAAGACCTCAGTTGACAAAGCTGATTTTGTTTTTAA
>NC_088370.1:42786133-42831133 GCF_034508935.2 Berghia stephanieae | reverse complement strand
GAAAACTTCATTATTATTATTATTACTACTACTACTACTACTACTACTACTATTACTACTACTACTACTACTACTACTAATAATAATAATAATAATAATAATAATAATTAAAATGATGATAACAATAGCAATATATAATAATAATAATAATAATAATAATAATAATAATAATAATAATAATAATAATAATAATAATAATAATAATAATAATAATAATAATAATAATAATAATAATAATAATCTCTCTCTCTCTCTCTCTCTCTCTCTCTCTCTCTCTCTCACCAAGGTGGAGGTTGCCCCATCAGTTGGATCCCAAGGCACATTTAGAAGCTGCCCAATGCTCTGACACTGTGATACTTTTATTCTCTGTTTTCATCTGGCACTTCTCCATATTCCATATTTCTCACCACTATTGATACAAGTGCCTGCTCCAAGCTTTTTCTGACTTTTATGTTCAAGTGAAGGGGCATTGTATATATTTTTTATAAATTGTAAATTTCACCAATCTTGTCATTTAAGCTTTAAACTCCCTTTTTGATATCTGATTAATCCCGGCAGATTAGCATTTTGAGCAAATGGGTCCGAAATTATCAAATTGATTGACACTGCACATCACTATTAAAAAATTCTACTGTGATAAATCATTGAAATATAAATAAAATTGCATTTTGGGTTGTTCCAAATTTTGCCTCTTCAAATTTGGATTTTGTAGTTCCCATTAAATATACAGGTCTTAGACATAATTTTTTATATTGCGCCCATATCCACTAAAAATGCTCAAAGTGCTTTACAAAGAGTCCTTGACCAACAGCAACACATAACATGTAGAATGAGAAGTGACGCATGTTAGGCGATATTACAATTTTTGTTCGTTAGAGACACTGCTGTTAATGGTACTCATTTTAAACCCGAGTATGGTGAAAGAATGTGAGTAAAGAAGAAGAAGAAGAAGAAGAAGAAGAAGAAGAAGAAGAAGAAGAAGAAGAAGAAGAAGAAGAAGAAGAAGAAGAAGATTGAGAGAGCCATGCACTCTCTCTCTCTCTCTCTCTCTCTATCTCTCTCTCTCTCTCTCTCTCTCTCTCTCTCTCTCTCTCTCTCTCTCTATCTCTCTCTCTCTCTCTCTCTCTCTCTCTCTCTCAACTGTTTCTTGCTCGTAAATGTATAGAACAACACTCTATACACCGAGAATGAATTCATAAAAAGGGCGGCCAGAATGGTTCTGGGCATTAGTCGACACAAGGAAACAAGTGTTAAAACTATGTAAACCAAAACAAAAAAAACAAAAAAGAAAAAAAAAAAACCAAAAAACTTACAAGTATGGATTTGGGTAGTTGGGGGAGTAGATCAGTCTGGGTTCTGCTACTGGAATCAAGCGAATATCGCCTAGATTGTATCTGACAACTGTAAACAATGGAATACAAATTTCATATTAATTCTGCAACTGATGGTCACTATTAACTGTAAGACAAAGGGTAACTTCAGGGTTGCTTCGGATTGGAAGCAAAAGAATAGAAATTTTATATTAGTTCTAGGACAGATGGTGACTATGAAGTGTACGACAAAGGGTTGTTTCTGACTGGAAACCAAAGAATACAAATGTTATATTAATACTACTACTGATAATGACTATTACTATTAACTCTACGACGAACAGTTACTTCAGGGTGCCTCTGATTGAAAGCAAAAAAAAAAATCAGTGGAATGTCCATAATTTGAATATGAACTGGTCAGATATGGACCGGTTGGATACAGACTGCTTGGCTACAGGGATATGGACTAGTCTGATATGGATGGGTTGGATATGGATTAGTCTGATATGGATTGGTTGGATATGCAGGTATAGACTAATATGGATGGGTTGGATATGGATTAGGTGGATATGGATCGGTTGGAAATGCAGGTATAGACTAGTCTGATATTAATGGGTTGGATATGGACTAGTTGGATATGGATTGGTTGGATATGGATGGGTTGGATATGGACTAGTTGGATATGGACTAGTTGGATATGGACTAGTTAGATATGGATTGGTTGGATATGGATTAGTTGGATATGGACTAGTTGGATATGGACTAGTTGGATATGGATGGGTTGGATATGGACTAGTTGGATATGGACTAGTTGGATATGGATCGGTTGGATATGGACTAGTTGGATATGGACTAGTTGGATATGGATGGGTTGGATATGGACTAGTTGGATATGGACTAGTTGGATATGAACTAGTTGGATATGGATTGGTTGGATATGGACTAGTTGGATATGGACTAGTTGGATATGGATTGGTTGGATATGGATGGGTTGGATATGGATGGGTTGGATATGGAATAGTTGGATATGGATTGGTTGGATATGGATGGGTTGGATATGGACTAGTCGGATATGGATCGGTTGGATATGGACTAGTTGGATATGGATTGGTTGGATATGGACTAGTTGGATATGGATTGGTTGGATATGGATCGGTTGGATATGGACGAGTTGGATATGGATCGGTGGGATATGGATTGGTTGGATATGGACGAGTTGGATATGGATCGGTTGGATATGGACTAGTTGGATTGGATGGGTTGGATATGGACTAGTTGGATATGGATTGGTTGGATATGGACTAGTTGGAAATGGACTAGTTGGATATAGTTGGATATTGGTTGGATATGGACTAGTTGGATATGGATGGGTTGGATATGGACTAGTTGGATATGGATTGGTTGGATATGGACTAGTTGGATATGGACTAGTTGGATATGGACTAGTTGGATATGGACTAGTTGGATATGGATTGGCTGGATATGGACTAGTTGGATATGGACTAGTTGGATATGGACTAGTTGGATATGGACTAGTTGGATATGGATGGGTTGGATATGGATGGGTTGGATATGGATGGGTTGGATATGGACTAGTTGGATATGGACTAGTTGGATATGGATGGGTTGGATATGGATTGGTTGGATATGGACTAGTTGGATATGGACTAGTTGGATATGGATTGGTTGGATATGGACTAGTTGGATATGGACTAGTTGGATATGGATGGGTTGGATATGGACTAGTTGGATATGGACTAGTTGGATATGGATGGGTTGGATATGGACTAGTTGGATATGGACTAGTTGGATATGGATTGGTTGGATATGGACTAGTTGGATATGGACTAGTTGGATATGGATTGGTTGGATATGGATGGGTTGGATATGGACTAGTTGGATATGGACTAGTTGGATATGGACTAGTTGGATATGGACTAGTTGGATATGGATGGGTTGGATATGGATCGGTTGGATATGGATGGGTTGGATATGGACTAGTTGGATATGGACTAGTTGGATATGGACGAGTTGGATATGGACTAGTTGGATATGGACTAGTTGGATATGGACTAGTTGGATATGGACTAGTTGGATATGGACTAGTTGGATATGGACTAGTTGGATATGGATCGGTTGGATATGGATGGGTTGGATATGGACTAGTTGGATATGGACTAGTTGGATATGGACTAGTTGGATATGGACTAGTTGGATATGGACTAGTTGGATATGGACTAGTTGGATATGGACTAGTTGGATATGGATCGGTTGGATATGGATCGGTTGGATATGGATCGGTTGGATATGGATCGGTTGGATATGGATTGGTTGGATATGGATCGGTTGGATATGGATCGGTTGGATATGGATTGGTTGGATATGGATTGGTCGGATATGGATCGGTTGGATATGGATTGGTTGGATATGGATGGGTTGGATATGGACTGGTTGGATATGGATTGGTCGGATATGGATCGGTCAGATATGGATTGGTTGGATATGGATTGGTTGGATATGGATCGGTTGGATATGGATTGGTTGGATATGGATTGGTTGGATATGGATCGGTTGGATATGGATGGGTTGGATATGGATGGGTTGGATATGGATCGGTTGGATATGGATTGGTTGGATATGGATCGGTTGGATATGGATCGGTTGGATATGGACGAGTTGGATATGGATCGGTGGGATATGGATTGGTTGGATATGGACGAGTTGGATATGGATCGGTTGGATATGGATCGGTTAGATATGGATCGGTTGGATATGGATTGGTTGGATATGGATGGGTTGGATATGGATTGGTCAAATATGGACTAGTTGGATATGGATCGGTTGGATATGGATCGGTTGGATATGGATTGGTTGGATATGGATTGGTTGGATATGGATCGGTCAGATATGGATTGGTTGGATATGGATTGGTTGGATATGGATTGGTTGGATATGGATCGGTTGGATATGGATTGGTTGGATATGGATCGGTTGGATATGGATTGGTTGGATATGGATGGGTTGGATATGGATTGGTCAAATATGGACTAGTTGGATATGGATCGGTTGGATATGGATTGGTTGGATATGGATTGGTTGGATATGGACGAGTTGGATATGGATCGGTTGGATATGGATCGGTTGGATATGGATTGGTTGGATATGGACTAGTTGGATATGGATCGGTTGGATATGGATCGGTTGGATATGGATCGGTTGGATATGGATTGGTCAGATATGGACAAGTTGGATATGGAGTCAGATATGGACTGGTTAAACGTAGCTTTAAAACCCAATGGTTTGAAACAAAAACTAAAACTATGTACCATTCTAAAGGGGGAAATAGAAATGCATTCACAAGCTAATTTTCTGGGATATGTGTTATAAGTAGGAAAAAAAACGAATTCCCAAACCTGTGCCGATAATCTGGCTAAAAGTTCCAAGCAAAATGCAAAGAAGGTTTCGACCACAAAAACAAGTACTTGAGCAATGCAATTTCCATTGTTTTTGACCACAAAAACAAGTACTTGAGCAATGCAACTTCCATTGTTTTTGACCACAAAAACAAATACTTGAGCAATGCAATTTCCATTGATCTAAATGTAGCTCCATTTTCATACATTAGAGCTTTTAAAAAAAATCACAACACTGTCCTCTCTACGAGTACCCAAGTCATGTCTTATGTTATATATACACACACATGCACACACACACAACAAACACACACATGCACACCAAACCATACATCCAGAAAGACATAAAACAATAATCAATGCCAACTGGACATAACTTAACAGCATTCCTCCCTGAAGAACCCATCTATCTACGAGTGATTGCCTCGTTAAATATTTCACTGTTTGTTTCCACATTTGAATTTTCGTAGTTCATTAATGCTTGGGGCAGGTTTAGTTGATCTAAAACCAAAAGTTTCTTTGACTTTCATGGCTTGTTTGGGTTTAAAAAGAAAAAAGCTCTCCATCTCAATATTTAATGAGACAACGCCACCTTAGACAGATGTCCTTTAAAATTGTGGTTACAAATATACACTCAAATATGAAAAAGAAGAAAATAGACCTATTCACTCGATAAGATACAAAAGAAGGACCATAACATGGTTCAACCCTCCCTACAGTAAAAATGTGACAACCTCTATCGGCAAAAAATTCTTCAGCCTTCTATAAAAATGCATCTGACAAAACCCATCATGGGTGCCAGCAGAAGAAGTGCTGAAACCTGAAACTAAAATCTTGACTTTGCCAAACCTGACAATGTTCCTACTGAAAATGCGGCCTAAACTTTACTCTTATTTCATCACCGTTTTTATACCATTATAAAATGATTACACAGCAAACATATTGACACAATGAGGAAATTAATTCGATTTTAAAACCAACTTATAATACATAGTGAAATACTCACAGTGCAGTTGTCTCTCTCTAGGGGAGCCAAAGAACAGAGAGAGAGACAGAAAGTACCAGAGGTACTCCCTCAACATTTTTTGAAACAATGAAACTGGAGGTATTTGACTTTGAGATATCGCGAAACCGGAATTCCGGCATGAACCGGAAAACTGGCAGCCATGTACCCCATAATGAACAAAAATACCATCCATACTCCTGCATGCCAAACATCCAAAATATCAAATCATCTCAAAATAAAAGAAAATTATGCCAACTTGTACAACTTAACAACAATGTTTAGAAAAAATGCAATTGTAGAACCCAGACAAGCTGCCCATTGCTTGCACGACACAAAACGGTGTTTGCCAAGCCATAGTTACACGCTCAGACACACAAAAGCAAGAGACATACATCGGTCTCATAGAATGCTCATTTAAAACCAGATAAAATCAACACATACCATCATTCTAAAACATTCATAAACGACACACTACTACAATGAGTGAATATATTTGGAACCTAAAAGAAAGCAACATAGAACATATAATTACATGGAAAACTATCTCAAGAGCACAATCATACTCAACATCCACCAAATTATGCAATCTGTGCTTAGAAGAGAAATTTTTACATCATTGCTCAACCAAACATGGCTACACTGAACAAAAGAAATGAACTTACATCCGCATGCAGACACAGAAATAAACACTTTCTTTGCAACTAAAACAACCATGATAATCTCGACACCAAAATATCACAAGAAGTACAACAACCAATCATAAACAACAATCTTATCTACTTATATTTACCACTCCTTTAACATTAAAGTCGAGCACTTTTATTTCGTGGTTTTTATTTCATGACTTAAGTCAGACATCCATGAAATAATTCTGAGGTAAAATGTCTGTCCCCTTTTTTAAAGGTGTCAAGTCAGAATTTTTTTTAAAAAGGAGGAAAATTTTGCAGCTTCCGTGGAATGCGCATTTATCATAAATAACATGGAGGAATATACCCTCATTAACTCTATCAAGTTCACCCTCACTGAAAATCGAACAAATTGGTTCGATTTTCCATGTATATGAACTCGAGAGAGTTAATGACAATACTGGTAAAATATAGAATTATTATTATTAACATACAAATCATACGATAAAAAGGAAAAAAAATTGTTAAAGAACTAATAAACATGAATAAGTCCCTTAAAACCAGACTGTTTATATTAATGTTTGAAGATGTATAGAAAGTACTGAGAGCCTGGAGCCCAAGTGGAATAAAATAGCAGGGGGCTTGAAATAGCAGAAATCTGCTAAATAGCTGAAATTTGAGACCTATGAACTTTTTTGACTTACTTTTGACTTTTATGGTGATTTGAAATTTGTTGATCTGAGACTCGGCTGGTCCCGATCCCTTGATGAATGTCAAGATGGCTGGGAATACAAACAGGTGAATCTCAGCAATTTCATTCCCACAAATCAAAGCTGTACTGTTACCTGTGTAAAAATGATAAGGATAAGAAGACAAATTAAAGTTAATTTGTGCATTTTAGAGCTCTTGTGAAGTGACACTCCTATATGGATCAATACATCCCTGGTTCGAATCCGACTCAGGGGCTATGCTATGTTGATTCCTTGGTAAATACTGGCTCTCTATACTCACATAATAATTATCTAAGTAGTAACAGCGTTGTCCTGATAGTGCCTCAAAGTTAAAGGTGTAATGTCGTGTCTGACATGTTAAATGTTGTTGTTGGCTTGGACTTCTAGTGCATTTAGTGGATATTATGCTATATTACGGCTAAGGTTAAAAAATAAAAAAATATATTTTAAATTAAAAGACAGCCATTTGTTGTTGGTTTGTTCGTGGGAATGAAACTGTGTTCACAACACTTTACGGTCACATTTTTCACAGGAGTGTTGCTCGGAAGATAGAGAAACGCAACAGTCTTCTAGAAGCTGGCAAGAACGACTTGGGGTGATTATCAAGCACTTCTGAGGATTTCCAGCTTCATAGCAGAGTACTGCGCTCCAGTGTGGGGTAGAGCAAAAAGGTTGAGAAGGTTGATGTAAAACTTTGGAAGCCCATGCCAGGAACGCTGGCAAAAATGCCTAGAAAATGGGGCCCAATAATGGCAGCAATCCAGCCCCCCAATATCTGACAGGAGACGATTACAACTGGCTCGATTAACAAAATAGGGGAAGAGGGGAACCCCATCTCAGGTGCATAATGGACGATGACCCTGTTTTGAGCTGAAAAGTCCAGCAACCTTGTACTTAGCTTCCCTGACTTTGGACAGGGCTACGCACATGAGATGGAAGTCAGTTTGGACAAATTCAATCCCTCAAGGGGTTGGGGAAGTAGACTCCTCGAAACTGGAAGAGAAGTTGCCAGGCTTCTGTACCAACAAGGGGAGGCATTGGGTCGCAGTGAGTCGACCAGTCGAGAGCCTGCCTTACGGCATCATCGCTTCAACTTCATCAGTGGGGACTTTCCACCTGTCCCACATGTATGCGTTGTGGACAAGAGCCCGAGACCACAGATCGAAGGAAAGAGAACTGATAGGTTCTAGCTTAGAATATTAGGAATCATCAGGTATCTTCATCTTAAAACAACTTGAGCTTATATATAGCACACTATCCACTAAACGTGCTCAAATCCCTTTACAAAGGGTCCCTGGCCATCAGCAACACATAGCATGTAGAACGAGACATGACGCCTGCTAGGCGACAATACCATTTTTTCCCCCGACAGAGGCAATGCTGTTAACAGCCAGGTACTCATTTTACACCTGAGTACGGTGAAAGAATGTGAGTAAAGAGTAAAGAGCCTTTTCCAAGGACTCAACTATGCGCCGAGCAATGCTCAAACCCAGGACCTTTCGATCCGAAAGCGAGTGTCATACCACTAGACCAAATAGCCGCACCCTACCTTTAGCATCGTGTTGAATCAGCAGTCGGTTGGATTGCAGTGAACAAGGCTCCACATTATCTGTTTGCAGCTCAATGCGTAGAGTATGGAGAAATGTATCAACTATTTTGAGACTGCTTTTATTGCCAGGGCTAAAATAGATAAATAAATAGGGAAGTAAATAAATGAATAAATTTGCTTTTGCGTTCAACTCTCTCCTTACCAGCTATTTTCAGAATTTTACCCGAAACTTCACACTCACCCAATGCAAAAAATTGATTTTTCAGACAGAACAGTAACGAGTATTTATGTGCTTGTTTTGTTCAGAAAAATGAGCTCTGCAATGCAGTGTCGAGTTTTTATAGCTATAACTATAACAAAATGAAATCAGGACAAGAAAATTGTTGGTTATATCGTAACGAATGTGACGATTTTCCTTTGGGTGGTAAGGAGAGGGTTGAGAGTTTCACGGGGCTAGCAACACATTTAGGTTATATCAGTGCCAGTAAGAAGGAAGAAAATGGGATAGTGAAAAGTTCTAGAATTACAATTAAAGAATCGAAGAAAAAGAAAGACAAAGGGGAATTGGTTCAAATAGGGAACAGATGTAGATTCCAAGAGCACACTATTAGTGTACTTAGTTTGAGATCACCGAAACATCTCATCCTGCCACAAACAAGCTCCCCAGAAAGAGGAACACACTGAAATGTTTACAAATCATATATATGTAAAATAAAAATAATATAATACATATCAGGGAGATGATTTGCAAGAGAAAAAAAATATCATCTCCCAAAACAATTATACAATTGAATGTTTCCCTCCCAGCCAAGGACTCTGGCTGGGGCAAAGACGAAACCAAATAATGTCATTCCAAGTCAAAGACAGAATGTTGGAAAACAGCTATAGAGGGAAAGAAGACACAGTTAGTACCTCCTTGTCCACAATAAATAAGTAAATAAACAAATAAAAAAAAAACAAAAAACAAAACATATATATATTATTAATATATATATATATATATATATATATATATAATAAATATATGGGTAAACATATAAATAAAAATAAATAAATAACTGTTTCTATTCTATATATATATAATTTACAGCTATTCAATTGAAAAAGTATGAAATTTGAGAAAAGTTGCTGGATACCGTTCTCATACATCTGACCATAACTTCATGAAAAATCACCAGATTTACTTCTAATGAAGATTAAAATGCTCTGGTGAGCACATTCTTTCAGAAAATGAAAAAAAAATTCAAATCCAAAATGTTCACCTTCAGACTGATTATGTAGTGCACTGACACACTATATATATAATTTTAATATTTACCACAACGTTTGAGTCAGTCTACATCAATGTTTCAGCCATCGTCAGGACTGTGTGTTACATGAGTTTGGTTTGTTGACTGTTGTTGTTTGTTGAAGTGGTTCCGGTTTGAAGTTGATTAATAAGAACTTCTGGCAATGTGGACACGTATTGTACATCTCATTTTTCGTGTTGAGTGTGGCTTCATGAGGGTGTTTGATTATAGTATATTTCTCTTTCAGACATAAGCTACATTGTTTTGATGTTGGTGTGTATCCTGTTGCTTTAGATAAAAATTTCCATGAAATGTTGTGGTCTAGTTTGTTGTCTTTTAATTTCCAAATATGTTTGCTGAGTTTTGTGGATGTTTTTTTTGTTAGTGTTTCTAAATGTTGAGGTGTGGAGGTTGAATCTTGTTTTGAAATTATTTTCCGTTAGTCCTACATATTTTTCTTGCTTGTTTGTTTTAGTTTCGGTGACTGAGGCTTGGTAAATTAAACTTGATTCTAAACATTGTTTGTTTAGCGGGCAATGGTCCTTATTTCTGCAGTTGCATTGTCTGGTCCCCCAAATCAACAGAATCAAGAATTCCAAATTTTGTGTTTTGTGATTCAATGCAATTCAAATACGTCAGTTATCTCCCTGCATTTCTTGACTTTTAAGTGATCTCAAGTATTGTGAATCATGGGTGCCAGCAGGAAGAAGTGCTGAAACCTGAAACTAAAATCTCGACACTTTGCCAAACCTGACAAGGTTCCTACTGAAAATGTGGCCTGAACTTTACTCTTATTTCATCATCGTTTTTATACCATTATTAAATGATTAAAACAGCAAACATAGTGACAAAATGAGGAAATTAATTTGATTTTAAAACCAACTTATAATACATAGTGAACTACTCACAGTGCAGTTGTCTCTCTCTAGGGGAGCCAAAGAACAGAGAGAGACAGAGAGTACCAGAGGTACCTCCATACACTGAAAAGGTGGCTGAATCACGTTTTCGAATTTTTACAGATGCTATTAGGTTATTTTACTCAAAACACCGAAACTGGAGGTATTTGACTTCGAGATACTGCGAAAACGGAATTCCGACATGAACCAGAAAACTGGCACCTATGTTGTGAATTTCTGATTGAAAGAAAGCCACCTTATACTGTAATTATAAGTCCAAACCGAAAACTTCCTCATGTTTTGTGTTTGTGAATTCAATTCAAGCTCTTTTATTCTAAAGTTTTCATCAACTTTTTTGCATTCTGCTTTACCCAGACCTGCTAATCCTTCATATTCCAAAAGTGGAATCATAACTTCAGAAAATAGGAATTTGAGACAAAAAATAGGAATTTCTTATTCATGGATAATTCTGTATCAAAGTGACAACCAACTTTGCAACCAAACACATAAAAACAGTATTCTCTTATATAAGGTAATGGAATGGGGAAGGGGTAAAGGGGTGCAATTAATTTTCCTACTTAGCTATCTATTAGCTATTTATAAAGATATCACCTTTTAAACCCCCCCCCCCCCCCCGCCCTCCTTTTTTTTCTTCTTCTTCTTACCATTATCATCATTTTTGAAAATCGGAATGTTAGAGACAATGGCGGAATAGCAGAGAGGAAGAGTGGAAATAGGAATTATTCCACCAAAAGTGGAAGGGTTTACAACAAGATATGAAGTGAGTAGAAAAGTGCCAGAAGACAATAGAGAATAAAAAATTTTTTCGCGGCGGTGGTGGGGTTTGAACCTGCGACCTTATTGGTACGACAACTCCGCCTGGCAGGTGAGAGCGTGGCTCTACCGTGTGAGCTATCCACGAACACAAAATATTCGTTTCAAACCAAAGTCATTTCTAGATCTCTCTCTCACCCACTTCTTGAGATCGCCGATTCGTTCGCCACCATCGCGAAGTAATTTTGACCAGCAGTTAAGCTAAATAGCCAATATTCTCATCACAAACATATAACATAGAAACGATTGAGACATTGAGTATGCTCCGGTGTATGGGGTGAATTTTTAATTCAGAAAAGTGAGTGGAGCAGGCACTTATGTTGGTAACAACAAGATATGAAGTGAGTAGAAAAGTGCCAGAAGACAATAGAGAATAAAAATTTTTTTACAAGGGTTTACAAGTCACTGTATCTGACGGTAGCCATCGTTATGTTATAGTCTGACACTGAAATCCAAAAGGACTGGAAGTTTGACGTCATTTTCAGTTTTTGCACCGTCTAGTGAGTTGTCATTAGTAGAGCTCATGGAAACAAGTTATTTCATTGGTTGAACTATTGAACCCAACTCACAATTTGTTTTCTCTTGTGGCAAAAGACTGGCATTTTGACGTCATTTTTTGGTAAGTATCAGGCCATAACTTTACGAAGGCCACGATCTGACACCCTTTCAGACTTTTATCCAACACAGCAGCCTCTCTCTTTTCAATTCAAATGTTGATGCTTAAAAGGCCACAGAAATAACTAACACTGATAGAAGGGAATAGCTGCTTCAATTTAATTTGCTGAGACAGACAATGTGGACGTTTCAGATTTCCCCTTTGTCAACAAATGCATTCAGTATCTCATTCATCATTCTTTGTTTACAAAGGGGAAACCCAAAACATCCACATCATCGGTCTCAGTAAATTAAATTGATGTTTCTTCTCCCTACTATGCGGCTATGTGGTGTATAGTGATATGACACTCACTTTCGGATCGGAAGGTCCTGGGTTCGAGCCTCATTCAGCGCATAGTTGAGTCCTTGGAAAAGGTTTTACTCACATCCTCTCACCGTACTCAGGTGTAAAATGAATACCTGGCCGTTAACAGACTTGTCTCTGTCTGAAAAAAAACTTGTAATATCGCCTAACAGGCATCATGTCTCATTCTACACGTTACACTTTGCTGTGGGTCAGGCACTCCCTGTGAGCATGTGTAGTGGATATTGCGCTACATAAATGCTCAATCTTTAAAATTTTTAAAATTATTGCTAATTTTTCAATCCATCAAGGCAACTCACCTAAGAGACTCCATGTCCACAGAAACAGTCCCCTCGACTCTCCCAATCTCCTTGTGGCCCACATGACTCCAATCGTAGTGTGTCAAGAAGTCATCTGACCAGTCTGTGAAATATGGTACTAATAATAATAATAATAATAATAATAAGTTTGTAGTACTGTTGAAGATCTTGGTTTAGTGATGTTGGGAGTGAGGTGGGTGTTCTGCCAGCGTACTTTTTGCCATTCTGTGACAGGTACTATGGTACTAGTATTAGAAAATAATTCCTTTTTACAAAAGTTTCTGTTCAGCTTAGTTTTAAAGAACTGATAAAATAAAAAAATTGAATGAGTGTTTTGAGTGATTATTGTCAAATCTTTACTGTTAAGTCTGTGATTACCACACAACTACAGTTGGCCAGTAGTAGTAGTAGTAGAAGAAGAAGAAGAAGAAGAAGAAGAAGAAGAAGAAGAAGAAGAAGAAGAAGAAGAAGAAGAAGAAGAAGAAGAAGAAGAAGAAGAAGAAGAAGAAGAAGAAGAAGAAGAAGAAGAAGAAGAAGAAGAAGAAGAAGAAAGACTCCAATATCACGTAATTCACAATTATAGAAATGCTCAGATTTTTATAATTGATCAGAGGAGCTAATAACGGGAAAATCTACTAAAGATTATCCTGGGGTTTCCCAATGAGTGGTTTTTCTTAGTTTGTTTTGTTTTTAAGGGTTTTACAGCGCTTACAACACATTTAGGTTATATCAGCGCCAGTAAAAAGGAAGAAAATGGGATAGTAAAAAGTTCTAGAATTACAATAAAAGCACCCAAGAAAGTAAGATAAAGGGGAACTGGGAACAAATAGGGATCAAATGTAGATTCCAATTGCATACCACCAATGTACTTAGTTTGAGATCACCTATAAGTCTCATCAGGACAGAAGCATAAGATCCAATAAAGAGGAATACACTCAAATGCTTACATTATATATTCAAAAATAACAAATATATATGATAATACATACCAGAGAGATGATTTACACAGAAAAAAAATATCTCCCAAAACAACAACTATGCATTTGACTGTTTCCCTCCATCCAGGACTCAGGCCAGGGCCAGGAAAAACCAAGTAATCTCATTCCAAGACAAAAACAGAAAGCTTATTGAAAAACATATGTAAGGGGATAAAAGACACAGTAATTGCCTCCCTGCCGCTATGGGAAGCCAGGAACCCACCCAGTCAAAAAAGTAATCTCATTCCAAGACAAAGACAGTATGTTGGAAAACAGATATAAGGAGATAGAAGACATGTCAGGAACCCCACCCAGTTTCCCTTAGAAGTTTCCGCAAGGTGATAACCCGTAATAGTAGCATGCTACTACTTCAACTAAGAAGGGTAGTGGACACTTGTTCTAAGTTTATTTATCAACATAAGAATATTATAAATTTCTCCATTTTACTCTAAAAGATAAATCAATGAAAAACAAAAAAAAAAAGGTTGAAGGGATAGGAAATGAATTGCACCCAAATTTGATGTATGTTCACAATTTCATTAATATTGACATATTTTTTCATGTTATGATCACAGCTACATGCCTTTTTTCTGATATTTCATGGCAAAATAACATCAGAGATTATAAATAATAATCATTTGAAACCTAATCTATCTTGTAATATTTGCTGAATATTCTTATATCAGGAAATTTGGATTACTTTGACAATGTCTACCTATTTTCTTAATCATGATGGGGATGAAAACTTTTTGATTCAGAATTATATAATCGCACCTCCATGATTTTCATAATTTTTTTTTAAGTCATTAAATTTTGACAATTTATTGTTCGATTTTAATGATTTACATGTTGTTTGTATGTCTTAGCGCACACTTTTAAAATAGTAGCAATGGTTCCATTTTTTGCTTTCAGTATCTACTCTTGGTGAAAGTCGAATATAATAAAATATTCATTGCATTATTCAATGCTAATTTGTCAAGCAGCAAAAAAGAAACTCAACTGGAAAGGGTCATTGGACCTCCCATAGTGAGCAGGGAGGTCACCTTTACAATAACTTCAATCCCCCTATATGATTTCTTTTTCCAGGTTGCTTGAACGAGATTACATTGTTTTGTTTTGACTAATCACCCATTGACCTCTTACAAAGCTGTATAGAATAGTATTTTTTTTTTCTAATCTTTGAAAAGTCTTATCACTTCAGTAATGCCTCAATTATCTGTTACTCTTATACAAATATTTTTAACTTTTAGCCTATTCTATTTGGGATTTGAGTAATCTGCGAACCATCTCACCCAAAATTATTTTCTTGAGTTTGTTGTGAACAGATTGCCAATTTGGCATTTTTAAAACCATGAAAAATTGTTTTTCGATGTTTGGGATTTATGTTTTTTGTGTCGACCCTATAAAATGTATGAAATAGACTCAAGTGATTATCGTTGGTACAGAATACGATCAATGATTCCAGAAAGATGTTTAAGAACCCAGTCACCCCATCTCCTATTGAAAGTGAGAGAGAGAGCTAAGGTGTCTGTTTCTTCTTCTTTTCCTCCTCCTTCAGAATTCTCCTTTTCCGAAGAAGAATGAAGAAAGAAGGAAGAAGAATGAAGAAAGACAGAAGAAGAAAGAAAGAAGAAGGACTACTTTTCTTCCTCATTGCATAATTGCATTTTGCAACAACTGTGAAATGATAACATTTCATTTATAGCGATGACCATGATTGACGATGCTCGCAAGTCGAGAGTCACAATCAAAATATAACAATGAAACTTGGCTTGGCACTACAGTCGACACACCGGATGTTACCGTTAATATGACCAGGGCTAGAACAGGCTTCTACCTGTGTTGAAATGCTACAAAAACAAGTTTATGTCAAAATCTCATATAAATTCCAAACATTTTTCTCTATACTTTAACTTAATTGCAACTTAAACATTCTTTAGAATTTTGATCTATGAATTCATTTTAAAGTGGCTATTCGAACTCAAGTCTGAATAGTCTCCCGTGGCTATTTCGGACTCAAACTCCAATGCACATGCAATCAACAAGTTATTCAGACTCCATTTTGAATAGTCTTCCGTGGCAGAATAGTTTATATTTTATAAAAATTTCCAATGAAAATAATAATGGTCTAATAACTATCAACATGTAATATAAACTGGAACTCTTTTATAGCAAAATATCTACTAAACATGCTCAAAGCGCTTTACAAAGGGTCCCAGGTCAACAGAAACAAGTGACATGTAGGACAAGACACAATGCCTGACTGTAAGAATATTACAATTGTTACAGACAGAGACAACGCTGTTAACTCACTCAACCCTAACACTGACTATATCTGTAGTTTACCCGGGTTACATTTATCCCATGCCTATTTGTTACATTTTTCTGAGACAAATTATAGGCGTAGTATCAAAGCTAATGTTTTTAATTTTTACATGTTGTAAATGATAGTTGAATAAAAACTATCTATATACATGCTCATTGTTAATACATTTTTTTTTTACCAGTTTTGAAAAATAGCAAAAATCTCTAGGATTGAGTGAGTTAACGACCAGGGACTATTTTAACCTGAATACGGTGAGAGAATGTGAGTAAAGCGCTTTTCCAAGGACTCAACTATGCTCCGCTCAGAGTGGGGCTCAAACCCATGACCTTCTGTTCCGAAGGCACACGCCATACCACCCGCTTTATTTAACACAAAAGACAAAATCATTTGTCAATGGGCACGATCTATAATTTGATATTAAAAACAGTAAAGAGGTCAAACGTTCCATATTAAAATTAAAAGTAAAAGGAACATAAAAGTCTGTCCAAGTAACTGTGGTCCGAACCTGAAGAAGGCTTTTCTAACAACTTTACGCGATGTCCAAATAAAATAAGGACAGAATACTAAAATACTGATTGTGTTAGATAGGCAGCCCACGCACATTGAAGTTTTGAGTGCCAATGCCAATGCAAATAGCTTCGGGAGACTATTCAGACCCGAGTCCGAATTGCCACTTTCATCTTGACCTTGTACTTGTAATTGTAATTGTAATCAAAAAGTAAGTCTTTTACCTGCAATTGTGAAATTGAGCAGTGAAGTATAACAAATTGCTGCCAGCAGAGTTATAAAAACGCGGGTACTCTTTGGTTTTAGATTGGAGTGGAAAGGCTGAGTTTGAGTTTGAGTTTGAGGTAAACAAAACATTGTGACTTGTGATTAAGTTTAAGACACTATTTTGCCCGCTTTGACTTTGGAATTCTCCCTCTAACAAACGAGCAAGGGTAAGCAAACGATTAGGGTTGATCAATCTCCGGCTTTAAAATATCTATAACTCGACGTCTACACGAGTCAGATATAATGATTTGTTGCAGCATCCCTGACAGTGAATAAGTTTTTGTTTTGTTTTTTCTCCTCGACTTCAGGGGTGTGCCAAGTGAGTGTGGCTTTGTTTACCTTTCCCAGGATTGTCCGATTAATTTTGCATAAAACGCAACAAAAAAAAAACCCAAAAAAACAACAATTATTTTTAAAACGCCAAATGGTCTTTTAAAAATGTCCAGTTGTATTTCTTTATCCTGCAACCATAAAAATTTAACTTTGCCTCGCCAATTCAGGGTAAAGTTTGTAAATTTTTGACAAGTATTGTGTTGTGGTGCAATAAATATGCAAATCTAAGTGATCTTGAAAAAAAAATGCCCAAACCCAACTTTTCCTTGTCGAACGCCAAGTTTTAAAAGTTGGTATTAAAAGCGTCAAACTGGCAATAGTAGTGGGCCAAATACCACAGGATGGGCACTAATCGTCGTGGAGCATATCGATATCAATTCTCAGTACTGATTGAGACTCGAATAAAACAGTCTCAGTTAATTGTCGTCCGGAGGTCATCTAAAGCATTCTGAAGCCTTGCGGAAGTCCGGAGCGGTCTGGTGCCATCTGGGTGCGTGTGTGTGTGTGGGGGGGGGGGGGGGGGGGCAAAAAGCAATCTGATGCCATTCGGATGCCCTCAGAATTGTCTAAAGCTTTCCAGAAGCCATCCGGAGGCTCTTATAAATAGAGCCGTCTGGGTGACTCTGGATGGCTCCAGACGTTTATAAGAGCCTCTCGATGACTTCTGGAAAGCTTTGGACAGCTCTGATGGCATCCGTATGGCCTCAAATTTCTTAAGATGACCGTCACGAGACCATCCCGGGTATCGAGCCTAAGCGAGCCACCTGAGCTGCTCGCCCGATATGTGACTAATGGAGATCCAACCCGGTGCCCGAATGACCTCCACACTATTAGGCTTTTAACGAAATCGGGTCGAACGAGACGCCGAACGCTGAACCCGAACGGATATAGCCTTCTCACGTGACCATGAACGAGATCTGGATAGTGAAGACTCTCAAGCGGTATGCAGCATCGGATCTAAGGTCACGTGATAGAGGATAGCTTGGGTTGCTGTTGGCTTGTGTTAGGGGAGGGGCAAGGTCAGTGTCATTCAATAGTATATAATTTTGCACGTGGCGCTCTATACAGAGAGAAAATTATAAATTGATTACGGGCGAAGGTGGGGGGAGGGGGGAGGGGGGGGGGGGTTGACCCACAAACGATCGAGGTGTTGGGCTTCGGGTAGACCATGATACGAAATCAAAGAGAAAAGGCCGCTGGTACTTGGATGGTGGAAATGGTTGGGGGGTGGGGGGGGGGGGGTAGTGACAATCAGCATGGGATGTATATATTAACATTAATAATATAGGCAATAGGTGACCAGGGGTGTGTATTGTTTGTGTATTGTTTGTATATGTTTGTGTGTGTGTGTGTGTTGTGTGTGTGTGTGTGTGTGTGTGTGCCCGCGTGTGTGTGAAAGAGATTACACAAAAATACCTTTCTCGGGAGCTTCCAAATGATTTCGTATACGATAAATTTGAAAACCACATTGTTGAATCAGCTTGCAAAAAGGAGAACATTTATCTTTGTTTCACAAAAATAGGTTTAGAAAGAAAAATTTTTTCTAGTAGATTGATTTTGAAAAAAAATAATGCTCAATTTTTTTTAAATTTAATGATAGTTTCTTTATTTTCCGGTCGGTTTTCTTGATTTATAAATCATTTTTCAATTCTCAATGCGACGAGCACACTGATGTATCTCGTGTGATTCAAAAGCGTTGTTTGTTTTTTTTTTAATATATATATACTGAGAGTCCTCACTAATTAATTCCTGAGCGTTAAGATGGTGACGCAACTATTACATACAAGACCTTGCAGTCGAGTCGGCAGGGCTTTTGGGTTACACAACCACTATTTACCCATCGGTCAGAGGTACTCTTTGATGTATACAACACTCACCGCCTTTACGCAAAGCCGCCTGCCCATAAATCAAGAGATGGTCTCCTAACTGTTCACAAGCGAACTGTCAAACGAGCAATCGATGATTGGATAAGAATCTCAAGATCTCATATAATAAGGTAAGTTTTGGAGAGGTGATATCCCCCACCCGTCATCGGACAGAACTTTCATTGCGTTATATCATATAAGCTCCGCCTCCTCTTTCTATTCCGGAGTGACGAGAATAGACGAGAGGACGCGAGAAACAACTGATCACGTGATCGGTAAGTCGTTCGTTCGGTGTCCGTTCGGTGAGCAACTATAACTCGGTATTATGTTCTATCCTGACGGCAATTAGTATCCGGACAGCGATGAGTAGGGCCCAAGGAATTTACCCAAATGGAAACCGTACGGTGCTCTTATTGGCTAACCAACCAGCGGCCTCGATGAGAAAAATATACGCCATTGACATAGAGACCGAATGAATGGTAATGGTTACATTCCCAGCCCATGATATAGGCTAATGGCGCTGAATGCTTTCATTGGTGGACACTTTTTAGGCTCCGCACGTATTCAGTATTCTCATTCGTTTAATTCTATGGTTGGGCCGGTTCTAAAGGGTGTGTAAAAAGCGATGTGTACATAAATGCAAATAAGTGTACGGCGGAAAAAAAAAGATATAAACAGAAATTTATATTGCAGTTAGAAAAGTAACAAAACATCAAACTCAAAACCCGTCTTCATTCAACAAAAAGAAAAACAAACAAACAAACAAACAAAAAAAAAAACAACAAAACATGACTACATAATAAGTAGACTACATTACTTAAAAAAAAAACAAAAAAAAAAACAAAAAAAAAAAACAAAAAAAAAAACAAACAAATCGATGGTAGAGAATTATTTTGCACGACCTTTTGTAATAAGGTCTTGGAATGTAAACAGAAAGGAACGGTCGCTTGGTTACTAATTGAGCGGAATAATATGACAGAGGCGGTACCCTAGTAATAGTCTAGCCTGGTGCTGATTCCAGCAAGATAACACGAGGGAAAGAATCAATGTAGAGATAGAATGCGCTTGGCCAAGGAGTTCACAACATTGCCATCCGGAAGTATAACGGACCAACACACAAACTCTGTGTAACCATGAACTTTTATAGTCTGGTTAATACAGTTTAGTGAGAACAACTCACAAACGCGGATGGCAAAAACAATAACAAAGGCCTGAGTGACGTCATCTGCATACTATCTATTCCACAACGCTGTGATTATTACCAGACATGTCTGCCAATAATGAAAAACGATTTTTGGCAGACATCTGTCTGGCAATAACGATGAACGGTTATTGGCAGACATAGCCTTATAGCCTCGTTTGAAGGACAGCGCTCATTCTCTATTACTGATCAAACATGCAATGTTCACAATAAACACATCTACTGAACATCTTAATCCAGAGGAGATATCCACGATGGCCGTGAATCAAACACTTTTTGCTCTTGCAAAAGAGATTCAATGGACTTTTCCACAACAGTAAAGAAAATTTGCTGCAGTTTGTTCAGCCCATCCTATCTGCAAATGTTGAAGAATATATGCCGCTCTCTACATTGGTTCCTCTGTTCTTTTATTTTGATCATGCCCATAATGCAAGGTGGGTTTCTGTGCATTTACATAACCTCTGTCAGCTAAGCATCAAATTTCCAACTGTACATTCAACTTTCTCTCATGGAAAATTTGTCATCAACGCGAATGGGCGAATATTATCGTCCATATCCCTGAGCCATGCGCACGAGCAGTGTAATGCCATGATTAAAGCAGGGAACGTTTTCATGAACGAGGACTACATTTAGTAATTTACTAGTCTAGTAATGACTAGCTAGTCTTAAGCCCAAACGAAGCAAGTGTCTTAAAATTGGATTTCATGAGCGCTTTCTAGTCTCGGACGAGCTAGTCTCTTGCCTAGAAGTGGGCTTTGTAAGGACGGTTACTAATTTGGTTATTTTGTGCGGGTAACATCACCTCTCTACTACACGAAGGCAGGTAAGATACACACGCTTTCATACTTACAACGCAAAAAAATTCAAAAGAGGAAATTAGCAACACACGTGATATTGACAGTCGACTGTTATAGACTGCAATGATGTCCATCGTCGACTGTCCATTCTATAGTTAGGCCAATGGCAACTTCAGTTTCAAGTATCATTAGGCCTTGAACGAAATCGGGCCGATCGAGACGCCGAACGCCGAACCCGAACGATTCTAGCCTTCTCACGTGACCATGAACGAGGTCTGGAGTGAAGGTTCTCAAGCGATAGCCAGCATCCGATCTAAGGTCATGTGATAGAGAGCGGTTTAAGCTGACAAGAAACGGAGAAGGAAAGAATGGAGACTACCTCAGGTCTCACCCTACCATGTGTTAGGGAAGGGGCAAGGTCAGTGTCATTCAATAGTAGTGCATGTGGCGCTCTACCCTAGATACGGAGAGAAAATTATAAATTGATTACGGGGGAAGGTTGGGGGGGGGGGGGTTGACCCAGAAACCACCGAGGTGTTGAGCGGGGAGACCATGATACGACATCAAAGAGAAAAGGCCGCTGATACTTGGATGGTGGAAATGGTTGGGAGATGGGGGTGGGGGGGGGGGGGAGTGACAATCAGCATGGGATGTATACATTAACATTAATAATATAGGCAATAGATGACCAGGGATGTGTATTGTTTGTAGATGTTTGTGTGTGTGTGTGTGTGTGTGTGTGTGCGCGCGCACGTGTGTGTGTGTGAAAGGGATTACAAAAAAACACCTTTCTCTGTAGCTTCCAAATGATTACGTATACGATAAATTTGAAAACCACATTGTTTGAATCAGCTTGCAAAAAGGAGAACATTTATCTGTGTTTCACAAAAAGAGGATTAGAAATAACATTTTTTTCTAGTAGATTGATTTTGAAAAAAATATATTGCTCAATTTTTTAAACTTAATGATAGTTTCTTTATTTTCCGCTCGATTTTCTTGATTTATATATCATTTTTCAATTCTCAATGCGACGAGCACACTGCTGTATCTCGTGTGATTCAAAAGCGTTTAAAACACTAATTGCGTTGTTAATATATATATATATATATATATATATATATATATATATATATATATATATATATATATATATATATATATATATATATATATTTATACTGAGAGTCCTGCCTCACTAATTAATTCCTGAGCGTTGAGATGGTGACGCAACTATTACATACAAGACCTTGCAGTCGAGTCGGCAGGGCTTTTGGGTTACACAACCACTATTTACCCATCAGTGAGCGGTACTTTTTGATGTATACAACACTCACCGCCTTTACGCAAAGCCGCCTGTCAATACATCAAAAGATTATGATCTTCTAACTGTTCACGAGCGAGCTGTCAAACGAGCAAGCGATGATTGGATAAGAATCTCAAGATTTCATATAATAAGGTAAGTGTTGGAGAGGTGATATCCCCCAACCCGTCATCGGACAGAACTTTCATTGCGTTATATCCATATAAGCTCCGCCTCCTCTTTCTATTCCAGAGTGACGAGATTAGACGAGAGGACGCGAGAAAAAAATTAATCACGTGTTCGGTCAGTCGATCTGTCAGGCTGCTTCGGCATCTAACTATAACTTGGTATTGAGACGTCGAACACCGAGATTGAAACTCAAAGAAATTGAACCAAGAAAAACAAATAATTACACAAAAGAGAAGGTGTGTTCTGATTAATCAAAATATTCCAGTCAATTGCAATGTCAACAGAATAACTTTTGTCTCCACTATACTTTCTAATCATTTTGTTTTGATTGTTCTTTGACGCAAACCGTTTGATTTCGGAGTCGTCCACTCTCAATCTTACGAGCCGATAGATTCAGTTTTTAAAAAGTTTTTACTCACAAAAATATGTACTTTCTGCGATCTGCACTTATCTTATAGTTTTTTTTAAGCCAGTGTCAATAGCAACAGGACACTTTTTGCCTCTGTCATTCGCAACCGACATATTTTCTTTCCGAAACGAAGCTCACTCAATCTAAATAATATCTGCTATATTGTTGATGCTATGAACTCTCCTAGTAACTGGATACAGACTAAAGCATGAAGTCTTGCTTCGGTAAATGACTAAAACTTGGCCAAACTTAGTCCAAAGGTGTCGTGATTTTGGTCCCGGATTCGCTTAGTCAGCTCACATGAAATCCACATGGCCACATAGCCACATATCATGATGTCTTCAGTTCAAAACAAAAATATAAAAAAATAAAAATCCTATGTGAACCAGTCAAAATGTTTTTTTGTTGTTTTTTTTTAAATATCAAGGGAGAATATAGCACATCACGCGAATAATACAAAAGAAAACACGTTCTTGCTTACACCAGTGGAGTGAATCTTGGCCATGATCTGATTCCTTACCTTACCGGGATTCCTTCTCGTAGAGGTTGGATCCCATAGTCTTCCACATTTCTCTGCCTAGCGCCATCTCAGATCAGTCCTCCTTCATACTCCCAGTCATTTCTTTTAAGTTTCCCAACCAGCTTTTTTGTTGTCGCCCTCTCCCCCTTTTCCCATTAATCTTTCCTTCAAGTACTGACTTATGGAGACTTGTGGCGTCGTAGATGACCATATTAGACAGTCACCAGGAGTACTTTCTTTCTTATATTAGGTTGATCCAATGCCATTTTGTTTGATTTCTTTTTCTTCCCATAACACCGTTCCTACCCGTCTGTAACACCAAACTTCAAAAGCTTCATTCTTTTATCAATGTCCGTGTCTGTCATCCAGAGCAAATATAGATCGGGAGTATTATTTTAGAATTATAATTCTAGTTCTCCAGATTATGTATTGGTTTGTAAGAATTTTTTTGTTTTGTTTTTTAAGGAATGCATTTTTGCCAACTCTGTTTTTCTTCCTCTTCCTACTTCTTGTTCAGATTTTCCCTCTTTTAAAAATGAACTGCCCGAGTAGAGTGTACCCTTCTTGGTTAAAGCAAGCCCCTTTTATACAACAGTCAGGAGACCGCATGGAAAGAGGCAAGCTTTATTGTCATCTTTTTGCGGAATATCCACCGCTAGAAGTAGGTCATCAGTTCTGTATAATAAGCGGTTACTGTCTGACTGTTTGTAATGTGTGTGTGTGTGTGTGTGGGGGGGGGGGGGGGGGGGGGTGAGTGTTTGTGTGTGTGGGTGGGTGAGTAGGTGGGTGAGTGGGAGTGTGTTTGTGTAATATATGTATATAAACTAGATACGGAAGGGAAATGCGTCGATTGCGAATGGGAGAGGCAAAAAGTGTCCCGTTGCAATGGGCACGATCTATATTAACTTTCCATGTGCTCGAGGTCATTGGTCACATTGCAAAACGTGCTCAAAGTGACCCACTTAGTGAAAAGTGTTCACAGCTTATTTAATATCTAACATCACGATTGGTCATTTGATTCAGCTTGACACATGGGTATGATTATAACTTTTGTAAACAAAGCAGCGTGTTTACATTTGTTAAGAAATATCCAATCGTTGGACAGCAACAAATCCTGTGATTGATGACCTGGTTGGACGAAAACATCGCTCCCATTGACAATGGCTTAAAAAAAAAACTATAAGATAAGTGCAGATCGTCGAAAGTACACATTTTTGTGAGTAAAAACTTTAAAAAAAATAATCTAATCGGCTCGCCTGTTGCGAGTGAATTTGTGTCAAAGAACAACCCAAAAAAATGATCAGAAGGTTTTGTAGAGACAAAAGTTATTTTGCTGGCATTGTAACTGACTGGAATTATGCGATTCATCAGAATGCACTTTCTCTCTCTCTCTCTCTCTCTCTCTCTCTCTCTCTCTCTCTCTCTCTCTCTCTCTCTCTCTCTCTCTCTCTCTCTCTCCATCCTTCTCTCTCTCTCTCTCCATCCTTCTCTCTCTCTCTCTCTCTCTCTCTCTCTCTCTCTCTTTCTCTCTTTTTGGTTCAATTTGCTTGAGTTTCAATGAAACTGTCATTGGCCTACATATAGATTTGAGAGTCGAGAAGGAATCATTGTAGTCTATCAGTCTACAAATAAAATCATGTGATTTGATTCATAATGGCAAAAGTAAGCTAATATATAATAATACTTTATTGCATCCCAAAAAAGGAAATTTTTTGTACAGACGTGTTATAATTTACACAATAAGATAAAAATACAATGGAAATAGGATGTATATATGAAAAAGGAGTAGCTCCATAACCAGAGCTGCGCTTTATAATATGAATAATTTCAACACTGTAAAATAGTCAGAACTGTCATTATAAATTAAGAATTGAAAAGATTGCAAAACAAATAAATTAATAATTTAATATTTACATTTTTGAAAGTAAAAATGCGAAATAATTATATAAAATGATTATTGCTTGTTGTTATAAAGCCTAATACTGGACGGCAGAAAAGATTTTCGGTGTCTCTCTGTTTTCGTTGAAATAGAGAAAGGGCGACCACTTCTTTCTGACATAATAACTGATGGTCTTAGTGGATGATACTGGTCATTTAATATTTTAGTTATTTTATTTATACAAAATTTCTCGTATAAAAGATCTACATCGTCAACATCATTTATATAGCGTTTAATAGATTTTTTAATATTTGAATTTATTTTGTTCCTTTCCACTGCTAAGCAATTGCCTCCCCAAGCTGTTATACAAAATGACAAAACACTTTCGATTACTGCTCTATAAAATAATGTGCAGAGGGTTTTATCTATTCTAAACTGAGAGAGTTTTGATAAAAAATATGTACGTCTGCACATCTTATGCCTAATTATTTTCAAGTGTTCATCCCACTTGAGCCTGTCATCAATTGTTACACCAAGGTATTTGTAGTGAGGAACTCGCTGGACGAATTGGTCCTTTAATTTTAACGGTTCTATCGGTTCCTTCACTCTCCTAAAGTCAATCACTAGCTCCTTTGTCTTGCTTATGTTAAGCTCTAGGTGGTGGGCATCACACCAAGACACAAATCTATCAATTTCTTGCCTATAAGCCACTTCGTTGCCATTTGTTATGAGGCCTTGAAGAGCTGTGTCATCTGCAAACTTTATCAAAGGTACACTCAGGTTTTGACTTCTACAGTCATTCGTGTATATTGTGAATAATACAGGGGACAATACACAACCTTGAGGAGCACCAGTATTTGTAGTTATACAGGAAGATATGTTTTGTCCTAATTGAACATATTGTGCTCTCTCCGTAAGAAATTCGAGCACCCAAGCAATTATATACTTGTTTAGATTCAGACTAGTCAATTTTTGAACAACCAACTGAGGTTGCATTGTATTGAACGCTGAAGAAAAATCTGCGAAAAGCAATCTGCAATAGCTCTTAGCGTGATCTAGATGCCTGTAGATGTTGTTTGTAAACAGTAAAATGGCATCCTCTACGCCACGTCCTGGTTTGTAAGCAAATTGATGACTATCACTCAATGGCATAAACTGGTTCCTAATTTTAACAAGAACAAGTTTTTCTAAAGATTTCATGACTATTGAAGTCAGTGCAACAGGTCTGAGATCGTTCATAGATTCAAGTTTTTCTTTTTTTGGAACAGGAATAATTTTTGAAGTTTTCCAAATTTCAGGGATCGAAACGCATTGGAGGGACCAGTTAAAAATATGTGTATAAATGGGGGACAGTTGATGGGCACATTCTTTTAATAATTTTCCTTTCAATCCATCCGGCCCAGCAGCCTTCCTCTCGTTTAGTTTCGAAAATACGAATCTCGTTTCTTCTTCACTGACCTCAATAGTCATTTCATCTTCCAAAGCCCTGTCTAATTTATGTTTTTCATTTTCAATATCAACTTTGTTTGCTGTGTCAAAACGTGAATAAAATTTATTTAGAGTTTCAATTTCGATATCTTCAGATATAATCGTGGGCTTTGGATTATAGTTAACAGCAGTTTTAAGCCCCCGCCACGTGTCCCGTATATCCCCAGAAGAAAAGCATTTTTCAATTTTATTTTTGTACTTTGTAAATGTGAAAAAGAACAAAATATTATCTATATCGGATGTGTTTCTAATTTCCTCTTAGGAAATCTTTTGCGTTGGTATCTTACCTGCCTTCAAGTACCAGAGAGCGTGATGTTACCAGCACAAAATAGCCGAATTAGTCATCGTCCTTACAACGCCCACTTCTAGTCAAGAGACAAGCTAGTCAGAGACTAGAAAGCGTTCATGAAATCCGATTTTTTGGTCACTTGCTCCACTTAGGCTTAAGTCTTGCAAATCATTACTAGACAAGTAAATAACTAAATCTCGTCCGAGTTCATGAAAACGGGCCCCGGTATCATAATACAATGCTTTACATTCCATTCAGTAATTCTCGCCGACCGAACAAATAAACGCCTTAGGCATGACTGTTGCAATGCCAAACAGAAAGTAAAATTCCATCAGGCAAATATTTATCTCCCTCAACAATGCCAGATAGAAGATTACATTCCAGTAGGCAGTAGCCTCTTATGGTTCACACTACTATGTTATGACGATCGACCCAATCAGCAAAGTCCTGTCCATATTCGTGCACCGTCGCGAACCCGCCGGGTAGCATCGTCACAACACACCTCTCGACTAGATGCTCTGCCGTCTCGGGTTCTTGCCCACAGCGTGGACATATTGGACAGGTAGTCAGACCCCGCCGATGCAGCGCACTTGCCGTTAGGCAGCTCCTCGACCGAAGCCGATTCGCAGCCACCCAATGTCTCCTCTTACTGGTATCAAAGCCTGGCAACTCTCACCAAGCTTAGAGGAGTGTAGGTCCCCGCCCCCACGAGAGATTGAATTCGTCCAACCCGACTTCCATCTCGTATGTGCAGCTCTGTCCGTAGTCAGGGATTCTGCGTACAAGGGTTGCCGGGACTTATTTCGGCTCGAAACGGGGGCACCGTCCATTATGCGCATGAGAGGGGTATCCCTATTCCCTCTCTCTTTGATCTTACTCAGCCAGTTCGTGGATCTCTACCTTGCAGCTGGTGAGGGGGCTTGAGCCACACGGGAGGGCAAAGGTGGAAACCCCGGTTGACCGTCACGAGACCATCCCGGGTATCGAGCCAACGAGCCACATGAGCTGCTCGCCCCGGTGTGTGACTAAATTTGATCCAACCCGGTGCCCGAATAGCAGCCCTATCCCGGGCGCCACACTACTATCTTCCAGTAGGCAATTCTTTGTCGTTAACTCATGTCAGAGAAAGCTACGCTCTATTAAGGCAATGGGAGCGATCTATATTCATGTTTTCGTCCAACCAAGTCATCAATCACATGCTTTGTTGCTGTCCAACGCTTGGATATTTCTTCAGAAATGCAAACACGCTGCTTTGTTTATGAAAGTTGTAAATATACCCATGTGTCAAGCTGAACAAATGACCAATTGTGATGTTAGATATTTCAAAAACTGTGAACACTCTTCACTATGTGGGTCACTTTGAGCACATATTCCAATGTGATCAATGACCTCGAGCACATGGAAATATAATATAGATCATGCACATTCTCTACCTCACTCAAGCACATAATGCAATGCTTGATAAAAAAGCTGCATTCCATCAGGCAATTTCTTACCTGTAACACTCCATCACGCAACTTCTCTTAATCAATAGTGCCATATAGAAGTTACACTCCATTTGATAAATTATAATATATGCTTGTTCCGCCAAGCACATACACGCCTTATCGATTTCATTTTTAATGATTGATAGTGGTAGATAGTTGCATTTAATTAGACAATTAATTCCTCCAGGCTTAATACTTGCACACCTTACCCGTTTCATTTTACAATGATTGATAGACATGTATATTTATTTAGGCAAATTATTTCAGGCCAAGCTCATACACATCTCATCTGTGTTAGTTTACAGTGTCGGATACACTTTACATTCCTTAACAGTTCATAAGACAATAATCAATTCTGCTTGGGCCAAAGAAATGCACATCTTACTGTGCTGTTACAACAGTTAGTCGGAAGTTATCATCCGTCATGATTATATTATTCCTGCTACAACAATGATCACGAATTAACCCGTTATAAAAAAAGTCGGGTAAGGTGGAAAAAGTAAAGGGTTTTAGTCATGACGTAACTATAGTACTGGCCGAAGCACGCGGGTCTTGAGCAGTAAGGTTAAGGCTATTGTATTCGTCACACAGCGGGGAAATTAAATACATAATTAGGTAGCGTGTGTAGTCAACAATCAAAATTTCGTCATTCTTTGTTTCAACTGGCGTTGGTCACAACCGCTTTGTTTTCTCTCGCTTTGTTCAATTTGCTGGATTTTTAAATGTTATGTATTTAATTAAGTGGAAGTGTGCTTATCATTTTTGAATATACAATATCTTCTCAATGAAGTACATATACCGTACCACTTCAAATTAAGACACGTTTATGCATATAGCATTCTACAATTTATGGGGTTGTCGATGATTATATTATCACCGGTCAATAACTTACCCACATAGTGGTTAAAATCGGAGGGTAACATCTGGAGAAAATTTAAGAGTACACATCGGGTACATGTTGGACAGGTGGAAAGTCCCCCCTGATGAAGTCTTCTGGCACTTCTCTACTCACTTCATTTTATTGTTATTATCAACATAAGTACCTTCTCCACTCACTTTTCCAGATTTCAGATTAGTGGTTTGTCCTTAAATCTTGCCTCGTCACGGCCATTTTTTTCTTTCTGTGACAGACTCTGGAGCATACTTCTAGCCACATGTTGAACCACAACCTGGCAACTCCGTCCACTTGCTTTATAGGTACGTATGTCCAATTTGAACAACAACCCCAGCTCCAAAATATCAGACAATGATAATTTGGAGTTGGCTCTTCCATATTAATTTATCATCAACATGAAAATAAAAAATTGTTTCTGTCGTGTTCAGATCTTGTAGCTTGGCAATCCTCCTTCGGGCAACGGAGCACATAGAGGAAATAAACTCCAGTCTTGAGTCTTTTCCTGGTAAATTTCATCGTTTCTCCGCACTTGTGACAAGGATCGAGATATCTGCGTCTATGTAGTCTATTTCAGACCGGAAAGTCCTGGGTTCGAATCTCGCTCGGCGCATGGTTGAGCCCTTTGAAAAGGCTCTTTGCCTATTTTATCTCACCGTACTCAGATGTAAAGTGAGTACCTGGCCGTTAAGGGGAGGGGCGACACCTGAAATATCGATTTTTGGGTCAAAATATAAAATTTCAGTTTTTTATTTATTATCAAAGAACAATCATTTTTTCACATATTTTCAGCACTGAGATGGTGATTTGGATAATATAAAGTTTGAAAATCGTCTTTCATAAACTTGGAAGTCGACATGAAAATGCCAAACTTTTCAATTTTTTTGTGAGAATTCAACTGAAAATAATAGTACTGAAAAGCATTATAATACATATCGATGTTGTAAATTTTGATATCGATAGTTTAGTCTACTCTTTGCCCGTCTAGTTGACACGGTTTCAGTCTCATAAATATCAGAATATGGGCAGGGGAGGAGTTTAGAAACTGTTAGTCGCGAACAAAAGTTGTGTGTCAAACAGCTGATAAGAGGTCAAGTTGTCAGGTAAATACAACGTGATCACGAATGGTGCGATCTGATTGGCTGACCTTGTTCTCGACCTCTGACTCCGCGCCAGGGATTGGATGTTGAGTCAGGGTGAAAGTTCGCCTCTCTTACTATTATATTTTACTACGATTTGTTTACCTTTCGATTGATCAGTTGTTTTATCAAATTTTGACACGTATTCACGTTAATTATCTCTAAATATTTCCAATTTTTACTGGATTATTATAAATATACCTAAAGTGACCAAAAAATCCAAACGTTGGCAACAGTTATTTGCTACAAAAGCCAAGAAAGCAAGAAAGTTATGATGGCTCGTGGTTGACCCGTGACCACAAATCTTTGATTGGAATTTGGTGTGTGATAGTAGTATTATGATAAAGCGATTCCAAGCAATGCCACAGCGGAAAGAAATGAAATGGGCTATTCTTGCTGGTCTTTACCACGGTTATTACACCAATGACTTCCCTCAACATAGGTATTGTCCTCCTGAACCGGACTCCAGATGCTTTTATAAAAGAATATATTGCTGCCCATGTGTATCCTGTTGACACAAGCAGCGTGTAAATACACCTTTGAATTTTGATTTGATTCATGAGCACTTGAAGCCTGTATATGCTTTGTTGAAGTGTTGTGAGATGAAGACAACACAAAATCCAAACGAAAGGTTTCATAATTCTGTTTGGTCAAGATGCCATAAAACATACTTCCATTCCCTAAAAAAAAGTTGAGTTTGGTGCAGAGAATAATTTTGGTCCAACAGAAATAACATCCCTGAAAGTGTCTTTGGGCATCGGTGGACTGGGGGAACACTCCCAGATGTTGAGTCAGCAAGCAGAGTCAAAAAGACTTGACCAGAGCATAAGGGTTGCTCAACACGAAGAGAAAAAAAGACGCAAAATGAAAGCTCAGACCAGTGAAAAAGTCCAGAGGGAGGCAGAAAAAGAAACACGGGGGACCCTCATACGGTGCTGATATGTTTTGAGCTGGTTGTACCGTTTCGTCTTATTATTTTCATTCATTGTTATCTTTGATCTCGTTTTTCTCAAAATGACATTTTTTAACACTATTTTTTATCTTATTTTGTCATTTATCAATCAATATGTTTAAAACTTTGCATATCTAGAGCTATAGTGATTATCTAAAATCATACAGAAGGAATTTTAAATATCTTTATTATTTTTTGAAAAATTGACATTTTTATGTCAAAAAACTTGATTTTTATCATACCGAAAAAAAATATTTTTTTAAAATTTGTAAATAAAAATCTATTAAAAATATTTTAAAAATGCTCTGTATTTTTTAAAATAATATACAAATATACAACCATGCAAAATTTCAATAAAATTCCATGGAAACTTATTGAGAAAGTAACTTTTTAAAATAGCACCCAGAGAAGAGTAAAATCCCAGATGGCGGCCGTCACCATGGCAACCGGACACGCCCACCCAAATAAATCACATGGTTCTAATCCATTGGTCATAGGCAATGTCCCATATAAAAAGATATTGGATATAATCATTTTTCTTGAAAATAGTTTCAGGTGTCGCCCCTCCCCTTAACAGAGTTGTCTCTGTTGAAAAAAATGTAATATCGCCTAACAGGCGTCATGTTCTGTCCTACATGTTACGTGTTGCTGTTGGCCAGGGACTCTATTTTTTGTCAAGAAGCCTTGATCCATCAAACATGTTGTAGCAGCTTCCTCAGTAGGGATGACAGTGGTGTAGAAGTGTTTCAAATGCATCTTGATAGTTGACAGTTGTTGTGATTGAATAAAATGCAGAGGAACACGCTCGACATTTTGACCTCATGTCCAAAATTTGAAAAAAATTGTAAGCCAACCACAATATTTCTATAAATGGGACAGTGGTCTTTGCTTCGTTCGCAAAAGGTATGAAGTTCGATCAACCACCGCGCTGTGTGGGCTTGAGCAAGCCAACTCACCCGAGCACACTTTGCGGCGCTGCACTGCGGCTACCGCCTGGGTTATTCCATTCCAGTCTTCCCTTAGAATAGACCCTAGAGAAAAATTTCACCATGGATATGAATAAAGGGAATTTTATTATCTATTGTATAATTATTTTTTTTATTATACAGTCGTTATGGAAACAATTGAAAACCAAATATTGAAAGTGAATTCGGCTGGCATCAACGACCATTTCTATATATTCAATTATGCTCATAATGCCGACATGTTATATGTGACCCATCGTCCCAAAACGGTATTATGTCGGGATGAATCAGATACTAAAAAGCTGAATTAAATCTGTAGTGATCAAAAGTTTGAATTATTGCTATCTAGCATTCTAAGATACGATATTCATTCTATTCAATACAGCATACAAACTCATTGCAAGTCGGATATTTCTGGCAATAAATTCAATTTTTAGCATCTTAATTATTCCGACCTAATACCGTTTTGAGACGAGGGGTCACATATGTATCTATTAAAGGTTCAATCTTGAAATTCGATAACCATCACACAAATCCACGCATCGGCAGGCAATTGGATTCAATAGTTAGATGTCACGTCCGCCCAGCAACCAACAGCTTGGTTCTAAACAAAGACAATCGGTACTTTTTATTCTTCATGCTGGCTAGAAAATGTTCACATGTCTTGTGATCAAAATGTTTAAAAGTCAAAACTTGATCATCATCATCATCATCATCATCATCATCATCATCATCATCATCATCATCATCATCATCATCATCATCACCATCATCATCATCATTATCATTATTGTTATTTTTATCATTATTATTATTATTATTATTATTATTATTATTATTATTATTATTATTATTATTATTATTATTATTATTATTATTATTATTATTATTATTATAATTATTATAATTATTATTAGTCACTAATTTGAAATGATTTCGAGCAGAAGGCTATAAAGGAAAGAATATCTATTAATATATAGTATTATTTTTCTTTCTAAACCTACCAAATATATAATGGGGTGAGAAGAAACCCGTAAAAATTAAGAAAAATAAAGGTGAATCATTGTTACATGACAATGATTATCTCAATCAGCCCGTAGCCATCATTAACATAATATAGCCTGACACTAGAACCGTAGCCATCGTTAACATATAGCTTGACATTAGAACCGTAGCCATCGTTAACATATAGCCTGACACAGAACCGTAGCCATCGTTAACATATAGCCCGACACTAGAACCGTAGCCATCATTAACATATAGCCTGACACTAGATCCCTAGCCATCGTTAACATAATATAGCCTGGCACTAGAACTGTAGCCATCGTTATCATATAGCCTGACACAAGAACCGTAGCCATCGTTAACATATGGCCTGACACTAGAACCGTAGCCATCGTTAACATATAGCCTGACAATAGAACCGTAGCCATCGTTAACATATAGCCTGACACTAGAACCGTAGCCATCGTTAACATATAGCCTGACACTAGAACCGTATCCATCGTTAACATATAGCCTGACACTAGATCCCTAGCCATCGTTAACATATAGCCTGACAATAGAACCGTAGCCATCGTTAACATATAGCCTGACACTAGAACCGTAGCCATCGTTAACATATAGCCTGACACTAGAACCGTAGCCATCGTTAACATATAGCCTGACACTAGAACCGTAGCCATCGTTAACATATAGCCTGACACTAGAACCGAAGCCATCGTTAACTTATAGCCTGACACTGACCAAAAATGACGTCAAAATGCCAGTCTTTGGCCACAATAGAAAACAAATCGTGAGTTGTATTCTTTAGTTCCACCAATGGGAACACTTGTTCCCACGAGTACTACTATCGACAACTCACTCGTCGGTGCAAAAACCAAATAAAGACGTTAAAATGCCAGTCTTTTTGGGTTTCAGTGTCAAGCTCTAACTTAACTATGGCTACGCTAGAATCCTCAAAGACTTATGAGATTGACATCATTTTTTATATTTTTGCAGCGTCTAGTGAGAAGTCGTCAGTAGTGCTCAGGGAAACAAGTAATTCCATTGGTTGAACTGTTGATTATAACTCACGATTTGTTTTCTTTTGTGGCCAAAGACTTGTCGCTTGACGGAATTTTTGGTCGGTGTCAGGCCATAGCCAACGTTAACTCATAGCCTGACACTGACCAAAAACGTCGTCAAAAAAGATAAGTCTTTTGCCACAAAAGAAAACAAATCGTGAGTAGTATTCAATATTTCAACCAATGGAATCACTTGTTTACTTGAGCTCTACTAACGACAACTCACTAGACGGTGCAAATCTCTAAAATGGCGTCAACTATAAGTACTAGTGGGTTCTTGTGTCAGGCTTTAAGTTAACGATGGCGACGGTCAGGCTATAAGTTTGCGATGGCTACGATCAGCCTGTTTTGTAATTCTTGAGGTTACTTATTTTTACTGTTTGCTTGTCCCTGTTCACAAAATCGTTTCAACAATTCTTCAGCTCTTTGACTTAAAGTAGGCAGTTTTAAACAATTGATTTGAAGGTTTTCAGCAGGGTATCGTATTCTTACAAATCTTTTCCGATTTACCTCTGGGTTTAACTTGTGCGGCTATGTAGTCTAGGGGTATGACACTCGCTTTCGGATCGCAAAGGTCCTGAGTTCGAGCCTCGCTCAGCGAATAGTTGAGTCCATAGAAAAAGCTCTTTACTCACATTCATTCTATCACCGTACCCAGGTGTAAAATGAGTACCTGGTCGTCAACAGCGTTGTCTCTCTGTCGAAATAAATTGTAATATCGTCCAACAGGCGTCATGTCTCGTTCTACATGTTACCTGTTGCTGTTGGTCAGGGACCCTTTGTAAAGTGCACTGAGCACGTTTAGTAGATATTGCGCTATATATAAAAGCTCAAGTTTTAACTTCTCCTTCACGGTGTGCTTCAGCTTTGTATCGGGTGAGACCTTCCTCTCACGATGCGAGGTGTATGGTGGCAACCCTTTCTTTCGATTAATAATAATAATATAGTAAAGTTCCATCCTTTGTTTGAAGCATCAGCGAAAGAGGATTTAATAGTCTGATGTCACGTCCGCCTAGCAACGAGCAGCTTGGTTCTAAACAAAGAAAATCGTTACTTTTTATTCTTCATGCTGGCTAGAATTTTTTCACAAGTCATATATGATCAGAATGTATAAAAGTCAAAACATGATCAGATTTATAACGGTTTTCTCCTCTGGATATACTTTTATGCTCGTCGGAGAAGTATATCATAAGAGCGTCCGCCATTTTCCCGATAGGTTAGAACCATAAGTTACTATGCGTCATTACGAGGAAAGTGACGTCACGACTGTTGAAGATTATTTATTAGAGTTTGTTGCCCAGTTGACGTGAATTAACTTATGTGAAGAATGAAGTCAGTTGCTGAAACTGTATTAGAAGACTTACAGTTCGATAATAATTATCAATAATAATAATACCAAAAATAACTTTGACATACAGCTGTGCTGCAACCTGTTGTGAGTGAACGTTTATGTATTCAAGAATCGCAACTTGTATCGTTCATCTGATGTAGTATCGTTCACAACTAGCGTCTGTTCTACTGGCTACATTGTTGGGAGTAATTCTGTATCCAACCGTCATCCCTTACACATGTATCTAATGTTATGTTGTTTAATAAATGTTCTTTTCTGTAACAATTTGGTTTGTTGATTCTTGGAGTAGTATGTCATATCAATTATAATCTAAGAACACAACACCATCATGTGATGGTTTGATTAGACACAGCTTACAAAAGTTGATCAATAGAAGAAAATGTGAAGAATAAGTTGAACGGCATGTTTATTTATTGTCTTGCTTAGGGAACTAAAAAAACAAGAGTTCGATTCGAACATTTTTATTGACATGCATGAATGTAAGGGACTTAACCAACTTATCAGAGTCTAGACCATGATTACGGCAGTTGTTTCCCCTATATACTAGAACATTGGACTTTTCCAAAACTGTTGATTGTCGTTTAAAAAGAGGACATCAAATACAATTTATGTGGTCCGAAATTGGTCTTATTGAGGTTAAATTTAGCTCTTATATAGCGCAATATCCACTAAATGTGCTCAATGCGCTTTACAAGGGTCCCTGGTCAACAGCAACATTTAACATGTAGGACAAGACATGACGCCTGTTAGGCGATATTACAATTTTTCGGACAAAGACAACGCTGTTAACGGCCAGGTACTCATTTTACACCTGAGTATAGTGAGAGAATGTGAGGAAAGAGCCATTTCCAAGGACTCAACTATGCGCCGAGCGGGAGGCTCGAACCCAGGACTCATAGCCTGACACTGACAAAAAACGTCGTCAAAAAAGATAAGTCTTTTGCCACAAAAGAAAACAAATCGTGAGTAGTATTCAATATTTCAACCAATGGCATCACTTGTTTACTTGAGCTCAGTCTCATACCACTAGACCATATAGCCGCACAATAAAAGAGATGACAATAAAATGAGATAAATAGGTGCAAAATTTGCGACCTGCACTGCGGCATATTCCAGTCTTCCCTTGGAATATACCCAATAGACAAATTTCCCCTATGGGATAAATAAAGGGAATTATCATTTTATTTTAAAATCTTCGATATAAAAAAAAATGGAAAAAAGTTGAGCTTTAATATAGGGCAATATCCACTAAACGTTCTCAAATCCCTTTACAAGGTTTCCCTGGCCAACAGCAATACTTAGCATGTTGGACAAGACATGACGCCTTTTAAGCGATATTACAATTTTTTTCTTCAAAAAGAGACAACGGTGTTAACGACCATATGCTCATTTTAAACTTGGGTACGGTGAGAGAATGTGAGTATAGAGCCTTTTCCAAGGACTCAACTGTACATACATACATACATACATATCAAAATTGTTTATTTCAGGAAATATACATGATAATGTAACAAGGGTAACATATTCATTGACATAATACCATTTCCTAAAATAATGTACAATGTATAGAGCTGGAGTATTAATTTGAACAGTGAAGTTTCAGACTCTGCCACAGAATGTCCCAGAGGTAATAATGATATTAGTGTTGATGACGATGATAATGATAATGACGACGATGATGACGATGATGACGATGAAGATGATGATGATGATGATGATGATGATGATGATGATGATGATGATGATGATGATGATGATGAAGACGATGATGAGAGTAACAACGGTAGCAATGATATTAATAATAATAACAACAACAACAACAACAATAATAATAATAATAATAATAATAATAATAATAATAATAATAATAATAATAATAATAATAATAATAATCCCTATCACTATAATATTAATAATAATGTTGATAATTGTGGTGATGATAACAACAGTACTAATAATTACGATGATGATAATAATGACAATAATAATAATAATAATAATAATAATAATAATAATAATAATAATAATAATAATAATAAATGATGATGATGATGATGATGATGATGATGATGATGATGATGATGATGATGATGGTGATAATATAATAATAATAATAATAATAATAATAATAATAATAATAATAATAATAATAATAATAATAATAATAATAATAATAATAATAATAATAATAATAATAATAATAATAATAATAATAATAATAATAATAATAATAATAATAATAATAATAATAATAATAATAATAATAATAATAATAATAATAATAATAATAATAATAATAATAAACAGTAATGAAAAATTAAATCGATTATTACAATCATATACAAATTGATATATTTGGAATATTTGACAAATAGATGGATACATATAGATAGAGGGATATATAAATAGACAAATATCTATATTATTAAATATGTAGTGCTACTAATTATGATGAATTTTACATCTTTGTCTCAAAACTTTGTAAGAGCCAATGATGGCACTGTTGCTTATATATTTTGAAAGGACTTTTGCTTCTTTGCTTTTAATGCCCAGAATCTTTAAGCCATTCACAAATCTACCATGGACATAGCCGAGGCTACCTACAGAAAGAACGATAACCTCGGATTTATATCCAAGAGCATTTATTTCCATGCATAAAGGAAAGTACTTTTCAAATTTAGTTTGGAATGACTTGTTAATATGAGCATCAAATGGGACTGAAATTTCAACAATTTGGGCTGTTTTCATTTCTTTGTTGATTTTTAAAATGTCCGGTCGATTACTGTTAGTATTAAATGAGGATTTGTCACTGTCGAAAAAACTTGGTCTGGTGAATGTGTCTTTGAAAATTTGAGACATACATACATACATACATACATACATACATACATACATACATACATACATACATGCATGCATACATACATACATACATACATACATACATACATACATACATACATACATACATACATACATACATACATACATACATAACATACATAGATACATACATACATACATACATAGATACATACATACATACATACATACATACATACATACATACATACATACATACATACATACATACATACATACATACATACATACATACATACATACATACATACATACATACATACATACATACATACATACATACATACATACATACATACATACATACATACATACATACATACATACATACATACATACATACATACATACATACATACATACATACATACATACATACATACATACATACATACATACATACATACATACATACATACATACATACATACATACATACATACATACATACATACATACATACATACATACATACATACATACATACATACATACATACATACATACATACATACATACATACATACATACATACATACATACATACATACATACATACATACATACATACATACATACATACATACATACATACATACATACAACATACATACATACATACATACATACATACATACTACATACATACATACCTAATATATACATATGTATCAAATTGTGTATTCCATGCAATATACATGATAATGTAACAAGGGTAACATATTCATTGACATAATACCATTTCCTACAATAGTGTACAATGTATAGAACTGGAGTATCAATATGAACAGCAATGGATCAGTTCAGGCTGTGTCACGGAATGTCCCAGAGGTAATAAAGATATTATAGTTCACGACAATGATAATGATGATGATGATGACGATGCTAATGATGATGATGATGATGATGATGATGATGATGATGATGATGATGATGATGATGATGATGGTGATGATGATGATGATGATGATGATGATGATGATGATGATGATGATGACGACAATAATAATAATAATAATAATAATAATAATAGTAATAATAATAATAATAATAATAATAATAATAATAATAATAATAATAATAATAGTAATAATAATAATAATAATAATAATAATAATAATAATAATAATAATAATAATAATAATAATAATAATAATGATAATAATAATAATAATAATAATGCTGATAATGGTGATGATGATATTGATGATGATGATGATGATGATGATGATGATGATGATGATGATGATGATGATGATGATGATGATGATGATGATGATGACGATAACAATGATAACAATAATTATAAAAATAATAATAATAATTATAATAATAAAAATAATAATACATACATGCATACCTACATACATACATACATACATACATACATACATACATACATACATACATACATACATACATACATACATACATACATACATACATACATACATACATACATACATACGTACATACATACATACATACGTACATACATACATACATACATACATACATACATACATACATACATACATACATACATACATACATACATACATACATACATACATACATACACATCATCTCTTCCTATTCTTCTTCTTCTTATTTCTCCTCCTCCTCCTCCAGCTCCTTGTCTTCCTCCTCATCGTCCACCTCTTTTTTCCTCCACCCCCTCCTTTTTCCGCCTCCTCCGCCTCCTCTTCCTCTTTCTCTTCTTTCTCCTCCAGCTCCTCGTCTTCCTCTTCCTCCTCCTCCTCTGCCAGCTCCTTGTTATCCTCCCATCCTCCACCTCTTTTTTCCTCCTCCACCTCCTTTTTCCACCTCCTCCTCCTCTTCCTCATCCTCTCCTCCTCCTCTTCCTCATCCACATCTCCCTCCTCCTCCTCCAGCTCCTTGTCTTCCACCTCATCCCCCACCTCCTTTTTCCTCCTCCTCCTCTTCCTCATCCTCCTCCTCCTCTTCCTCATCCACATCTCCCTCCTCCTCTTACTCCTCCTCCAGCTCCTCGTCTTCCACCTCATCCCTAACCTCCTTTTTCCTCCTCCACCTCCTATAACTCCTGCATTATAAATCAATATCCACCATAGACCCTCCACCAGTTTGTTGATATTCTATTTGTTCTAATTCCTTGTCCTCTTGTTGGTGTTGGTCTTTGGCCTTATCCATCGACTCCACACGGTAGCCTGTTTTAGAAGGGCTTCACATTATTATTTCGAATAAATCATCTCAATAATGAAGGTGATAGAAATAATAGTAATAAATAGGATGAGTAAACGATGATGGTGATGATGATGATGATGATGATGATGATGATGATGATGATGATGATGATGATGATGATGATGATGATGATGATGATTATGATAATATTAATGATAATAATAATAATAATAATAATAATAATAATAATAATAATAATAATAATAATAATAATAATAATAATAATAATGATGATGATGATGATGATGATGATGATGATGATGATGATAATGATGATGATGATGATGATGATGATGATGATGATGATGATGATGATGATGATGATGATGATGATGATGATGATGATGATATCAATACTTACAATGATGATAATAAGAATGAAGATGATGCTGATGATGATGATAGTCATCATCATCACCATCGACACCATACCCCAATAAACATCAGCATTATTATTTCATCACTCACCAAGGGAATTCTCATCCGTAGACAAAGACTTCTTCTTCTTCTTCTTCTTGTAGACAATAATAATAATGATGATAATAATGATGACGGTGATGCTAATGGCGACTGCCAATCCGATCCAGGTCATTTTGATCCCGGAACCTCCTATAAATAATAAAGATACAACCATAATTCAAGAACAAAGAACTAAATCTATTTAAAGAACTGAACAAGTGTGCATGGAAGATGCCAAACAAAGCAAGAAAGAAACATACAAGAAAAAAAAAACATTGTAAAAAATGACTGAGACAGTGTAACGGTAGCACCTCTGACTAGTAATCAGAAGGTCTGAAGTTCGATCCCCAGTCGAGATCGACTTATCTTTTTGGGATTGTTTTTTTTCTTTCTTGTAATTTTCTTTCTTGCTTTGTCAGGTACCTTTCATAAACACTTGTTCAGTTTTTTATCTTACACCGGTGCCTGCTCCTTAATATCTTAATTTGATATTTTCATAAAATACTTAAGTCACATGAAGTTAGTTTTCTTTTAAAAAAGGGAGGTTAAAAATTTAATTAGACTATATCAATTCTATTCTTACAGTTTTAGGAGCTTAACTCTCTCCTTACCAGCCATTTTCAAGGATTTTGCCCAAAACTCAACTAACACAAAAATAGATTTTTTATCACTCTGACATACAATACTTCCTTAGCAAAACATACTCTACAACACACTGTTCATTTTCGTTTAATTTTAATTTTATGATGGACAAAAGAAATTTTAAGAAGAAAAATGTTGGTTGTATCGTAACGAATGCGATGATTCTCCTATAGTTGGTAAGGAGAGGGTTAAAACTGAAGCCAGATTAAAGTTTACATTACCTTCATCAGTTGTATCTTGTTGTTGACTTTTCATCATATCAGAATCACACTTGAGGCCATTACACATCATGAATGTTGATGTTTCGGAGTTCTTGCATCCTTGGGTCGGATCTTGGCAACCATCTTCTTTAGATATCATGTCTCCTTGCCCGTTGTTACTATAGTTATTGTTGTTATTGTTGTCATTGTCGTTGTAAGTTGAGTCCTCCGCTTTGTTGTAAATATTACTGTCAGATATGTTTGTGGCATTGTCCTTGCTGCTCTTGTAAAACCAGTCGGTACTATTTCTGTTATTTGTAGCTTCTCTGCTTTTATGATTGTCGAGAATATCATTGTTCAACTTCCGGGTGACTTGACTCCCTTTGACAATGTCATCGATAGAGGTAGAGATAACAACATCAGCTTTTGGTGTCCTGGTCAAATTGCGAAGTAATATAGTCGACGTTAGAAGAGTCGTTGTTTTGGTAGAGGATTGTGTGATTTTGATACTAGAGATGGTAGATAATGGAGATGTTGAGACTAGTACAGACTTTGCTTCTCTTGTTGTAGTTGTGGTCATAGAAGAGTTGGATGATGAAGGTATGACGTTTTTTATTGTTGGCGTTGTCGACTGTGTTGTTGTTGTTGTTGTTGTTGTTGTTGTTGGTGTTCCTACAACTCCTGTTGTAGTTGTTTCTGGTGTGGATTGAGCAGTTGGTGTTCTGCCTTTAAACGTTATTATTTCAGGGTCTGTGGAACCAGTCAGATGATTTCCATGGCAAGAACATGTTTTCCCAGCCATGTCCTTTGTTGCTGTCTTGTTTAGAACCAAGGACACACCACGCCACGTCTCAGTGAAGTCTCCATCTCGAGATACAGGAAACTGGCAAGACAACGTTACGCTCTCAACATGGGGCTTGCCATGATACACGTAGCAAATGAGGTCAACCTCGTCCCCAGGGACAAAATAAAAGATAGAACGGATCCGTTTGCCACGTAAGAGTTTGTATTTTGGAGACCGAGGTTCTTCTGAAAACGAAATAATAAAAAGAAAAAAATATATTTTAAGAGTTTCTCCGTTCTCAATTTGGGAAATAGGGAATGAGATTAGCGGAAGATTAGCGTCCCTTGATTGGAAGTCACGAGCGGAAAAGTTATTAGAGAGAGAACGTCATGTTGGTTGTGCGGCATGATACACTTCACCGAAAGCGAGGACGAGAGAGACGCATGCGCAAAACCATTTTGACGTTCTCTCTGTTAGGTGACGTCCAATCAAGGGACGCTACTCTTCCGCTAATCTCATTCCTATAAACACCTCTATTTTTTCTTTTGGAAAATGCAATCTTTCAATAATAATTTAATTTCGCTGAATCAAAAAACAATTGTAGCCAACGATCGTGAAATTCTTCCTCTGCTTTTGATTTTCTATTTGACGATTAGACATTTAAGTAGCAATGACTATGAAAAATGTTTTTTTTCTCTTTTTGAGGAAAATTTTTGTCTAAAACCAAAGCCCTATCTCCACTGAGTAAAAATGTTTTTAAATTTTGAAAATCCATTCATAAATAAACAAGTTATGCAGTTTCAAAGGTGTCATTTATTTGGATGACCCGCAAAGAGGAAAAAAACGCGAAAATATGGGACGCTTTTTCGGCATTTTTTTTCGACCTTTGGTTGTATCTTGCGTAATAAGTGGATTAAAAGATTGAAACTTGAAGAGCAAATTAGGATGTGTTTTGTAAAATACGGGAAAAGTACTCGTCATATTCATATGAAATTTTACAACCAAAAAGAAGAAATGTTTATGTATTACCTTGTCAGCGACAAAACCTCCACGCCCGGTAGTTTTATAAATATTTTACTCCAAACAAAGAGTAAAAATCTATTTTTAACGGTCTTCTGGTAATCGCACGAGTTTTGTCGCTTGAAATAATCTAAAATGACCTTTTTTCTAACTGTGTGCCAACTTTCAGTCATATTCATCAATAAACAGCGTCGTAATTAATTTTTTTTAAAATAGCATATACGAAACGGCTTCGTCCCATATTTTGACGCGAATTCGGGCACTTCGTGAGCGAAAAAGAGGCCCAAAGATTTGTGCGGGATAGTCATTGCTAATTTAAGTTAATTGAGCAGCAGCTTTGTCCCCTAGATTCATCTTATAGTGTGCAAAAAATGTGTGTAACCTTAGACATTTGAATTGCGTTAACTCTCTCATTACCGACCAATTTCAGTGTTTTCCCAAATGACAGGCTTACCCAGCATTAAAAAAACGATTTTTAAACGCAAGCAATCTCTCTACTAAACAGCTTTATGTTCTTATTAATTAGATAAACAAAGACCATTGTGATGTGCAAAATAAATCTGAATGAGAAAACAAATTGTGTCGTAAAAAATGTGACGATTTTGCTGCAAGTGGTAAAGAGAGGGTTAAAGAGATTTTAATGAGAAGTAATCCC
>NC_088370.1:42776133-42781133 GCF_034508935.2 Berghia stephanieae | reverse complement strand
TGGACAGCCCCTCCCCTCTCCCTCCCCGTTCCGCCCCGGCAATATTGTCCGCAGCCATGGATGGCAGACCATCTACGAGGAGAATCTCGGACAAGAAAATCAACGCCCAACACGAATGTGCTGGGCCCCTGGCCGTAGCTATCGTTAACTTATAGATATAACATCGCTCTTACCTTTGTTATTGTTTTTTTGCCATCCATGTTTATAAGTAAATCTCACTAAACTGTATTAACCAGATTACATAAGTTCATGGTTACACATAGTTTTGTGTGTTGATCCAGTATACTTCCGGATGGCAATGTTGTGAGTTTCTTAGCAACTATCTATAGATAGTATCCGCTTGGCTAAGAAGCTCACAACATTGCCATCCGGAACTATAACGGAGCTACACACAAAACTGTGTGTATCCATGAATGTTTATAGTCGGGTTAACACAGTTCAGTGAGCATTACTCATAAACGCCGATGGCAAAAAACAATAACAAAGACCTAAGTGACGTCATCTTCGAACCATTTATAGATAGTTCGACGATGACGTCACTCATGCCTTTATTATTGTTTTTGCCATCCGCGTTTGTGAGTTGTTCTCACTAAACTGTATTAACCAGACTATAAAAGTTCATGGTTACACAGAGTTTGTGTGTTGGTCCGTTATACTTCCGGATGGCAATGTTGTGAACTCCTTGGCCAAGCGCATTCTATCTATAGCCTGACACTACAGTAGAACATCTAAGACTCATAGTTTGACGTCATTTTTTAGGTTTGTGCAGCGTCGAGTTAGTTGTCGTTAGTAGAACTCAAGGAAACAAGTGATTCAATTGGTTGAACTGTTGAATACAGCTCACGATTTGTTTTCTTTAGTGGCCAAAGACTTGTCTTTTGACGCAATTTTTTTGTCAGCGTCAGGCTATAAGTTTACGATGGCTAAGCTCTTGGCGCATAACGGCAGCACAACTCATTACGTTCAATGTTGGTACGACAAACCAAGTATAATACTTATGACTACAACAATCAAATAAGCATCGAATACGCCTTAGAAGGACGATATCTCACCCACTTGTTAATTATTGCTCAGTGAATCAAGCCCGAACCAGTTCGATGAGCAAATATTAATGTCAAGATAAAGATTATTCGTGATGAATTTAAATATATTTGACATCTTACATTAATTGGACAATTTATTTCCCAGTGGCACCTGTCATATATTGATATACTGCCGGCGTTTGCTTACTTATTAATAAACTGGTTTGATTGATGGGATATATTATGGCATTTTTTATATTGACACGGGATTTGAATTATACATTTATATATATATATATATATATATATATATATATATATATATATATATATATATATATATATATATATATATATATATATCAATTGTTAATGAAAGAAATATATGTAAATTAAACTTTCTATGACATTTTGAGAAGGTGGTTTAATATTATTGTTTTTTTATCGTTAAAATGATGATGATGATGATGATGATGATGATGATAATGATGATGATGATGATGATGATGATGATGATGATGATGATGATGATGATGATGATGATGATGATGATGATGATGATGATGATGATGATTAGCAGGAGGAGGAGTATGACAATGATGATGACGACGATGATAATGACAATAATAACAACATAAATTTGAATGCTTATAGAATTGTTGAATGTGGCAGTCATTGTTGGTGTTTAGGCTGAAGTATTTTGACAATTCTTGCTTTGAGTTCACAAGTGCGTAGTAGCAAATCACTTTGGTCACCAAAAAAATGAAACATTTCAAACTCACTCTTTTTCATTTTCAGAGAAGTTTGCAGTATTTTCAGGAAAATCAAATGTTTAAAAAAAATTGTTAGACTTCATTGAATGTGCCCAAAAGGTACAAAGTTCGACTATCCGCCTCGTTGTGTGGTCTTGAGGAAGTCACCCCGCCCTATCTCAATTTGCGGTGCTGCACTCCGGCTCACACCTGGGTTATTCCAGTTTTCCCTTGGAATAGACCATAAAGACAAATTCCCCCTTGAGGATGATAAAGGGAATTTGACTATTATTTTATTTATATTACTTACTAAAAACTCTCAGCTGGGAAGTTCCCGTCTTTGGCTTGGGATCCAAACGCTCTTGAACTCGACACCTCCATAATCCCTCATCTGCTCTGCTGACGTTATTAATTCTCAAATAGCTCTCAACTCTTTCGTCTGGGATCAAATTTAAAGAAACTTGAGTCAATTAAAAATAATAATAATGGGAACTAGCAAGTTGAGTTTTATGGACTTGAAAGAACAAACACATTAGATTATTGACCAATCAAAACACGTGATCTTTGACACACCCTCAAACGTGTTCGGACAAACATAACTGGTTATTTAAAATGTTTTAAAAATAATAAAGATTCCGTTACTGTATTCATTGTTATTGTTATTAGACTGCCAGTTTTGTGATTAGTTCTCATTAGATTATCTAAATAAGACTTAAAAGACTAAGGAGTACACATGCCTGTGTGTTGGTAGGAATGGCCGGGCGGGTAGAAAAGGCGAGCATTTTACTTAAAATCAATCCAAATATTGCGTACCATTAGGTGCTAATTGGTTTTGAGGCGACGTGCACTTATTTGCATATATACATGTCGCTTAGTGGCAATGGATTCGCCTGTCAAGCGAAGTATTTTATATTGACATTACGTATATAGTAGTCCAATGGAGCAATACGTCACATAGAATCGGAGATGTCCAATAACAATGGCTTCCAAATTTTGGAATAAGATTCTAGTCTCTCAAATCGTACTTTCCGTCCGATATAATAAACCCAGCTATCCTATCACTGTTGGGTGAACAGGAGGGGTCTAAAAATAATCTGGACTTTACTCGGTTCTTTGCGTGTGAAGCGGGTGCTCTATCAATTGAACTACACCTATCGGCGGATTAATGCTAAAACTTGCAAAGATCATAAGGTGCAAAAAGACCTTGAAGTTGTTCTCTTCAATCTTAGTCGAAACACAATTCCACGTCGCGCTGGGAGACGATACGAGTAAAGTTAGGAAATTGAAGAATGGGGTCCCTCAGGGTTCGGTACTAGCGCCAATGTTGCTTAACGTTTACATTAGCGACACGCCGAACACTTCCTCCCTGAGGCTGGGATACGCGGACGACTGGGCACTTGCTACTACAAAGTAAAGTGGGGACCCGTATCGAGAGCGTACTCAGCGAGGACGTGGCCAGACTCAAATCCTACTTCGACAAGTGGTATCTGAAGATGAACACATCAAAAACCGTGGCCACTGCATTCCACCTATGCATCTAGTTGAACGGTGTGTTGTGACGAAGCTTCCGGGTGGGTTTCCGACGGTGCACGAGTGCGGAAAATACTTTGCTGATTGGGTCGATCGTCATAACATAATAGTGTGAGCATCATTAGAAGCTGCCGCCAACCATAGTGTACAATCATTAAAAGGATTAAAGTGAAGTGAATTGTTCTAAGTGAGTATGAAGCAAATATCATGCTGCTGTACAGTTGTGCCCAATTTTCGTGCGGCATGTGGATTAGTGAACAGGAAGGTCCAGGTTCGACTCTCGCTCTGAGCGGCGCATAATTGAGTTCTTGTTAAGGCTCTTTACTTGCATTCTCTCATGTGTAAAATGAGTAATTGGTCGTCAATAGTACATTCTCTGTCCGACAAAAATTGTATCATTGCCTTGCAGGCGTCATGTTAGCCATACATGTTAAGTGTTGCTGTTAACTATTGACACCTTGTAATGTGCTTTAAGCACGTTTAGTGGATTTTGCGCAATATCAATTCAGCAGTTCGAGTATTTTATAATTATATTTCTTGAACTCTTACATTTTAATTTGCGAACTCGTTCAAAATGCACATTGGGAACTTTTTATATTATATTATTGAAATTCTAATCATTTTAATATGAAATTTAATTTTCTTCAACCAAGTCCTTCTGACATAAACACAAGCTTACGATTATGTTCCTAGCCTACAGCGATTGACAAACGACATGGAAAAAAAATGAAAATCTGTCCTGAGACGACTCTATAAGACACCGTGTTAGCGATTTGTTAACGTGTGGGTCTCCAACGACATCACCCAAATTAGCACTATGCTTTAGAAAGCGTATGATAGTCAATGAAACGTGTAAATTTAAGCCACCTAATTTCACTAATTCACTTATTAGTGCGAGCTCAAATAAATATATAATTTGTTGAATTCATTTGCCATGATTATCTTTTTTTTTTTTCTATTAACATGAAAAAATGATCCAAAAAAAACAACAACAACAAAACACAAGAAACCTACCCCCCCCCCCCCCCCCCCCCAAAAAAAAAAAAAAAAAAAAATAAAAAATAAATAAAAAAAAATAAAATAAAAAATAAATAAATAAAATAACAATAAGAATAAACAAACAATACAGAACAAAAACAAAACAAAACAAAACAAAACACCATTACAACAACATGAAATAAAGTTAAGTAAAACTCGCGTGGCATGAGACCGTGTAGAAGGTTCTATTTTTGTTTTCCATCGGTCGTGACAGATGGCGGGAATCCACATTCTGTACACGCCATTTCAATGAATACGTTTGGTTGACCTAAATTTGAATTTTGACGTGTTGGTTGTAGTCGACAAAACACATCGTTAACTCTGTCCTACCAGATTGTGGCGCAATGGTTCGCTATAGATAGTATGCACTTGGCGAAGAAACTCACAACATTGCCATCCGGAAGTATAATGGACTAACATAACAAAAGGTTACATATTATTGCATCATAAGGGTGCCTTTCTGAACAGTAGTGGTTGCATTTTTAGGCAGATTCTACGTTTTACCGGACGTAAAGGAGCGAGGGTGAGAGGTTTTTATTGACGTCCAGCATATAGATAGTTCGTAGATGACGTCACTCAGGTCTTTGTTCTTGTTTTTTGCCATCCGCGTTTATGAGTAATGCTCACTGAACTGTATTAACCTGACTATAGATAGTAT
>NC_088370.1:42766133-42771133 GCF_034508935.2 Berghia stephanieae | reverse complement strand
CAATATCGAAGGAATGAAATCGATATCACTATGCTCTTTGTTATTGTTTTTAGACAGTCATTTTAGTGATTAGTTCTCACCAAACATATCAATCAAACTGTAAAAGCTCAAGGTTACTCAGAGTTTAATATCTTGGTCTGTGACATCCGGCTGGCTGATTTTGTGAGTATTTCTTGTAAATGTATAAAATCAAAAGCTGGTTGGTTAAAAACAAAAGAAGGAAGGAGGTTGGCATTACTCTCTCCTTCATTATTGTTTCTGGGCCGCTAGCCGTGCGATTAGTTCTCACTAGATTCTCTCAACCAGGCTATAGATAGTATGCAGATGACGTCACTCAGGCCTTTGTTATTGTTTTTGCCATCCGCGTTTGTGAGTTGTTCTCACTAAACTGTATTAACCAGACTATAAAAGTTCATGGTTACACAGAGTTTGTGTGTTGGTCCGTTATACTTCCGGATGGCAATGTTGTGAACTCCTTGGCCAAGCGCATTCTATCTATAGAAGGATTGAAATTGACGCCACTCAACTCCTTGTTATTGTTTATGTTTACACACAGTTTTGTGCATTGGTCCGTTATACTTCCGAATGGCAATGTTGTGAGCTTCTTAGCCAAGCGCATACTATCTATAGATAGTATGCAGATGACGTCACTCAGGCCTTTGTTATTGTTTTTGCCATCCGCGTTTGTGAGTTGTTCTCACTAAACTGTATTAACCCGACTATAAAAGTTCATGGTTACACAGAGTTTGTGTGTTGGTCCGTTATACTTCCGGATGGCAATGTTGTGAACTCCTTGGCCAACCGCATTCTATCTATAGATACTATGCGCTTGTCTTAGAAACTCAAAACCTTGCCGTCCGGAAGTGTAACGGATCAACACTCAATATTATGTTTAACCTTTAGTGAAAACTACTCATAAATATTATGGCAAAAAAAGAAAACAACAAAAACCTGAGTGACTTCAACTTCTTTCTATAGATAGTATGCAGATGACGTCACTCAGGCCTTTGTTATTGTTTTTGCCATCCGCGTTTGTGAGTTGTTCTCACTAAACTGTATTAACCAGACTATAAAAGTTCATGGTTACACAGAGTTTGTGTGTAAGTATAACGGACTAACACACAAACTCTGTGTAACCATGAACTTTTATAGTCTGGTTAATACAGTTTAGTGAGAACAACTCACAAACGCGGCTGGCAAAAACAATAACAAAGACCTGAGTGACGTCATCTGCATACTATCTATTGGTAGGTTATACCCATGTTGGTGGATGTTGAGCGTATTTTAGCTAGACGCATAGCATCAATAAATGTTAAAGGTTACACATAGTTTTTGTCAAAGATCGGATGTGAAGAACAAATGAATGTTACCTCAAATGCATATCACGACGGCAAAACCGTTTATTTTGCTTAGTTTAGAAGTGTCTACCATGCGACATTCGTAGGACTGTCCAAAGGGATTTGTTATGTTTCCTTCCGCGAGGTGTCAATAGACTCTTAGATAACCACGCCTCTCGGACAATTGTTATAATGTAAACAATAGCAGTGATTGGTTGACATAGCAAACTGCATAGGTTTTACTATCGATGATGTTTGTCTAAGTAAAATACCCACTGTTCTACTGCTTGATCCATAACGCATGATCGAAAACATTCTGTGATAACTAGTCACCCATTTGGCGGTATCAAAACAATAACAATGATCAAAAAGAGGTCGATTTCATTCACGTTATTGTTTATAAACAACCAACCATGCTTGTCCAAGCACATGGGAAGGTGTGTCACAATTTCCATGCTTTGATTGGTACAAAATCTACTGGATACTTGTTTTTCATTCGACCCATATTTTAAAAGGAAAGAAAGAAGAAAAGAAATGTTCTGAAATCGATATTTTGAAGGCAGGATAACATAATGGTAAGTTAATAATTGGATTCAACAGTCTAATGTCACTTTGCCCAGCAACGGCGAGCGCCGTGGTTTTTAACAAAGAAAATCGGTACTTTTTATTCTTCATACTGGCTAGAACTTTTCATATGTCATGTGATCAGAATGTATAAAAGTCAAAACATGATCGTTTTTTAATGTTTTTCTCCTCTGGATACAATTTTATGCTCGTCGGAGACATATTTCAATAGTGCGTCCGCCATTGTTCCGATAGTTTAGAGCCAATTACTAAGTTATTATGCGTCATTTCGAGGGAAGTAACGTCATGACTGTTGAAGCCCATTACTAAAATTATTTTAATTCTAATTGAGTTTATTGATCTAAAAACATCAGGTATGTTTTAGTTAAAACAATGAAGGTAACACGTTGCAAAGTCGGATGATATGTCCTTCATTTTACAGACGTAGGAGCAATTGGAAAGTAAACATTATGTATTTTTTTAAAATATAGCTTTACGAATGTTATTGAGATGTGGTTCAAAATGACATATTATTTACTACACTAGCGGAGAACCCCCAAATATTTGCGCATAAATAAAGGCTATTACAATCAGACTCTCATCCATGTTAATGATTCTACTACTCTACTACTACTACTACTACTACTACTACTACTACTACTACTACTACTACTACTACTACTACTACTTCTACTCTACTACTACTACTATACTACTACTACTACTACTACTATACTACTACTATACTACTACTACTACTACTACTCCTCCTCCTCTACTACTACTACTACTACTACTACTACTACTACTACTACTACTACTGCTGCCTACTACTACTACTACTACTACTACTACTACTACTACTACTACTACTACTACTACTACTACTACTACTACTACTACTACTATACTTTTGTGGGGACCTTTTCTAATATTAGTCCGATTGTGGTTGGAAATATCTTTATATTTTGATGTCATGACACCAGTGACACATGCCACCTCATGATCAAATGTGTAACCTTTTCGTTGTTTGACCTCCGGAGAACTGGTTACACACTTCCAAAATAGTTTGGAACCGGAGGGTTAGAAGGTGTGACGTCACAACTTCTGCATGTCATTAAGAAGTCTCAGGTTCGATCGGCAGACAAGACAGACTATTTGTAATGGATGAAATATTTCCTTTGTATTTTACTTTCTGCTTTGTCTGAAATTGTTTCATGCAAATCCATGTATGCCTATTTCATACACTATTTTATGTTCCAAATTCGCCACTTTAATATATAAAATAGGTAGCAGGCACTAACGCATATAATAAAGACTAAACAAGCACATAAATAATAGCTAATAAAATAAACATATGTCAATTATCTTATTTAATAATTCATAAATAAAAAATAACTGAGAAAATAAATAAATAAGAAAATAAATAAATCGATAAATAAATAAATAAATAAATAAAAAATTAATAAAGAAATAAGGAAACAACTAAATAGGTTTCTAAAAGTGTTATAAATAGTTGAATGAATAAATAAATAAATCGATAAATAAATACATTAATATTTTTGTGAGGTTTTAGTGTGCTTGAACATAATATAGAGTGCCGGTCAATTGAATGAGCTTGAATGGTGAAATTCAAAAATAACGCTGTGAGCGAATAATAATACGGGATGAGAACATTGATACAGATTGAGAAATAATTAGATAAAATCTGTAAAGAAAATTCCAAGTTCACATCGTCCCAAATTATCAGCTTTTCAGAGCTCTGATTTTAGAAACTATTTTCTTCCTTTTAGAAAGAAAAAAAAAGTCTTTCTACTTCGGTTGACACTCATGCATAATACATACATATAAATATTTCAGTACATAACATACTATAATATTTCAGTACATACATATAATATAATATTTCAGTACATAACATACAATAATATTTCAGTACATACATATAATATAATATTTCAGTACATAACATACAATAATATTTCAGTACATACATATACTATAATATTTCAGTATATAACATACTATAATATTTCAGTACATACATATGATATAATATTTCAGTATATAACATACTATAATATTTCAGTACATACATATAATATAATATTTCAGTACATAACATACAATAATATTTCAGTACATACATATACTATAATATTTCAGTATATAACATACTATGATATTTCAGTACATACATATAATATAATATTTCAGTATATAACATACTATAATATTTCAGTACATACTATAATATAATATTTCAGTATATAACATACTATAATATTTCAGTACATACATATAATATAATATTTCAGTATATAACATACTATAATATTTCAGTACATACATATAATATGATATTTCAGTATATAACATACTATAATATTTCAGTACATACATATAATATAATATTTCAGTACATAACATACTATAATATTTCAGTACATACATATAATATAATATTTCAGGTATTGCTTCTTTTGATTAAGTCCCGAAAATCAAACTTACAGGTCCTAAATCTTTATGAAAAGTGAACATGTATCAAATTCTTATCGAATATAAAGTCTTTATCCACACTATTTCGAACGCCAACCTTCAAATGAATGCACAAATAGAGTCGTTCGTCTTACTAGTGTTGTATATTATTTTGCTGTTGCTTTTAAAAACACATTACATGCAATGTTAATCAAATCGCACATACTGTATTCTTTAATAAAACGTCAGTATTGGTAAGAAACTAACAAAACTTAACCATTAGACTCCTTATTCGAGTCTGATCTTTTATGCTACTACTTTGTGGTCTTGGTTCGAACCCAATATCTGGGTGGTGCAAAGTTGAGTCCTTATAATAGATATAACGAAAATGACGTCACTCAGCTCTTTGTTATTTTCTTTTTTAGCCAGCATTTGTTTTGAGTAGTTCTCACTAAATTGTATTAATCAGACTATAGATAGTTCGAAGATGACGTCAGTCAGGTCTTTGTTATTGTTTTTTGCCATCCGCGGTTATGAGTAATCCTCACTGAACTGTATAAACCTGACTATAAATGTTCATGGATACACACAGTTTTGTGTGTTGGCCCGTTATACTTCTGG
>NC_088370.1:42741133-42761133 GCF_034508935.2 Berghia stephanieae | reverse complement strand
TTGAATTTGGGTTGTGAGAGCGGTCACATTAAATAAACAAGGCGGGTGGTTGGATGGGAGCATCACCCTTGAATCATATACCTATGATGTTCGCATGGGTGTACGATCCGATAGTGATGTCGTTTCTTCTTCTCTTTACTAGCCTATCCTGCTTCTTTGGTTTGTGATTGTATTTCTGACGGGATATTTTTTTGGCTACGCTTATTTGTACTACCACTGCAAATAACGCCAGAGCTTATTTGTACTCTTACTAAAAATAGAATTTGCGTAATTACTAAAAATATAACATTTTATACGGATAGAACTGCAATATACAATGAATTATCTGGAAGTCAAAAAGTGAACACTTCATCTCATCACAATCACATTATTATTATTACTAGACTATTATTACAAGTTGATTTTGACGGACTTTGACTTTGGTAATTCTTCACTCTTTTCAAGTCACAGAATACTCAGTTTACAAGGTAAGCATACGAAATGCACATTTTAATTCATTTCTTATTTTTATAACTAAACATGCTTTGGGGTTGTGTGTTTGTTGATTGTGCATCAGCTGACGACACATTTGTCGCTACCGCGAAATACTTAACTTTATTACTTTATTTTGTGAAAAATAACAATAACAGGGCTTTAAAAAAAATTAAAATACTATTCCCCCCCCCCCCCCAAATAATTTAAATCAGCCTTCCATGTCAGGTGATTAAAACCAGGTGTTTCAATGTTCGATCCCCAGTCAAAAGGTTGCTAATTTTATCAAGATCAAGAGGTTTCGAGTACTCACGACATTCCAGGCTCAGGGTCCTTTAAAAAATACTTTTCATTCAGTTATTGTTATTATCTTTATTATGGCCGACACAGCATGCATCGTCCATACTTTTTCAAAACTTTTTTTTTGGGGGGGGGGGGGGGGGGCGGCTGTTTTTTTATATCGGAAAATTGGGTTTTGTATGTTATGTTCATGGAGAGAGAGAGAGTAATATTTATAATGATAAGATATCTGTAGTGGTAGTATTATTAGTAGTTTTGAAATGCCTATGATGATGACAATGTGAGATAATTATATTAGTGTGATTATTTTTATTATATTTTTAAAAATTACGTACGGCTATGTCGTAGTGGTATGACACTCGCTTTTGGACCGGAAGGTCTGGGCTCGAGCCTCGCTCGGCGCATAGTTGAACTCTTGGAAAAGGCACTTTGCTCACTTTCTCTCACCGGACTCAGTTGTAAAATGTGTACTTGGCCGTTAACTGCGTTGTCTCTGTCCGAAGAAATTGTAATATCGCCTAACAGACGGTATGTCCCGTTCAACATGCGAAGTGTTGCTGTTATAAACTTTAGCATTGGCATGTATGTGCCTATTTCGCTGTAGTGAATTTAATTTAATTTTTTGTTTTCATCGACAGCTTACATGAAAGAACACTGTTGGCGTTACTGGTGTCCTGACAATCCATAAAGATGCTGGCTCAAGGGCTATTCTGGCAAGGTGTGTTGAGGCAAACCTGTGGCAAACCTTTGCCTGTGGCAAAACTCATCAATCAGTAAACCATCATCTGGGCCAGCAGACCAGAGTGTCTGCATGCACTTTTTGACAATGGTTAGTAATGTTGTCAAATCTCCATAGCGCCTTTACATTTTTTATTGGTGATCAATAAAATAAATGCTCATTTTTCTAAATGAAAATGGCAAAGCATCATTTGAATTGAATTACTACTGATTGTAGTAACTTAACGACAGACTATAGTTTGTTGCCAAGAGTTTTGTTCTAGGGATGTAAAACCAATGAAATTTCAAGTGTGTTGGTGTGAATAATGATCATTTTTTAAAAATTGCTATGTCTTTGACAAATGCATTTTATGACAATATGCCATTTCCAAAAATTGCTAATGAAATGTGTCTCTTTTTTATTTCAATTTTTCCATCCAGAGCAGGATCAACCCTCTTTGTGGAACTACAAAAAAAGTGGTGGCAAACAAGTAGTGTTGACTTTTTCTGTATTGAGGCGAAAGAGATTTTTATTCCAAGGGTTTGGGAAAGCAAATTGCTTTTTATTCAGAGCTAGTGCACTATTTAACTGTTTTATTGTCTAAAATAGAATTGATTTTGCAGTTCAACTTGACTAGATATCTAATTTTATACGACTTGTCTCTCAAGTAGAATAAAAAAATGAAAAATGAGGATAGCGTGCCATATCATATTTTGAAAAATCATTTAATATATCTAGAAATCATCTGTATAACCTATTGTATACAGTAAATAATTAGGTTTTGTGATTATAATGATGAATTCATAAGGTATGACATCATATTTGACCACAAAATTATTTTATCTCTGGGCGTAAAAAAATCAATTTTACAGCATTTTTTTATCTAAGGGGTATGGGTTAGTGAACCGATTATAATTTTTTTTTAGACTTAGATCAATCTACAAAATTTTCGTTTTCTTGTCCTATTACGGTCATATTTTGAAAGTTTGATGGATCATTTCTTTTAGTTGTCTGCAAAATCAGCCTTTTATGTCAAATTATAGATAAAGCTTGCGCTTTCTCAAATGTCTGTTTTATGTCATTTGTCTGATTTTCTAGCAATCCTACCTTAGTCATTTTCCTTTAAATTATCTTCAAATTTATTCAGAATCTTTTCTATGATGTGTTTTACATCATGATGTAAGTGTTTGGGGGTAAATTAAAATTTAGCAATTTTATAAATTTTAAAATTCATTTGTTCCTGTCGATCCGCGCTAAATTTTCAGTTGAAATCAAATAAAAATTCTAAAAAAATTATTCCAAGAGTTTTCATGATATAGCTATTTATGAAAGAAACATTGTGTTTAAATTTGAAAGAAATTTATATGCTAGTTTTTGGTGCATCTATGTTAGAAATTTTAGGGTTTTACGTCTAATTTTAGCTTATGTTGCCCTTAAAAAAGTTTTTTTTTTTAATTCAGTTATTTTTGGTGTTTAGCATCAAATTATACATTACATTATTAGTTCATGAGATATAATTAAAAATTTTAGAACTATAAAACGTATTTGACCACTAAAGTAATTTTTTGGTGAATAACAGCAGATATTAAATTATTTCGCAATTTTTTTTCTTAGAGGTATGGGTTAGCGAATCGTTTATAATTTTTTTCAGAATTTGATCAATTTATAAATATTACTGTTTTCTTGTTCCATATTGGTTATACTTGATGAATGTTGGCCTTTGTCTGCATTATTAGCTTTATTATCAAATTAAAGACAAATTTTTCATTTTCTCAAAATTTCATTGTGCGTCATTCTCTGATCTCTGATTTTCTAACATTCACATCTGGATTGTTTCCCATCAGATTGTCTTCAAATTTGGTCAGAATTTTTCTTATGATGTGTTTTGCATCATGATGGTTGGGTTTTGGGCTAAACAAAAATTTAGCAGTTTTATGAATTTTTAAATCAATTTTTTTTCCTGTCATGTCACACCAAGTTTTCACTAAGAAATCGAAAAAAAATTCTGAAAAATTTATTTACAAGACTATTGCTAAACCTATCCATCTTGTTGTAAGAAACATTTTGTGTAAATTTGAAAGAGATCTGTTCGTTGTTTTTTTCTGCATCACTGTAAGAATTTTTGGGGTCTAATTTTAGCTTATATTGTCCCCCTGGTGGTAGGGATTTGGTGGCTAATAGTATTAGCGCTGGTGTTAGGGACTCAGTAATAGCCATGTGGTAGGGACTCGGCGAGTAAAAGTGCTGGTGGTAGGGATTCAACGAGTAAAAGCGCTGGAGGTAGGGACTCAGTGAGTAATAGCGCTGGTCGTAGGGGAGTAAAAGCTCTGTGACTCGCTGAGTAATAGCGCTGCTGGTAGGGACTGGGTGAGTAATAACGCTGGTCATACGTGCTCAGTGTGTAAAAGCTCTATGATCGGTAATAGCGCTGGTGGTAGGGATCGGTGAGTAAAGCGCTGGTTGTAGGGGCTCAGTGAGTAATAGCGCTGGTCGTAGGGACTCAGTGAGTAAAAGCTCTATGACTCGGTAATAGCACTGGTGGTAGGGACTCAGTGAGTAATAGTAATAACGCTGGTCGTAGGTGCTCAGTGAGTAAAAGCGCTGGTGGTAGGGACTCGGTGAGTAATAACGCTGGTGGTAGGGACTCAGTGAGTAATAGCGCTGGTGGTAGGGACTCGGTGAGTAATAGCGCTGGTGGTAGGGACTCGGTGAGTAATAGCGCTGGTGGTAGGGACACGGTGAGTAGAAGCTCTATGACTCAGTGATAGCGCTGGTGGTAGGGACTCGGTGAATAAAAGTGCTGGTGGTAGGGACTCGGTGAGTAGAAGCTCTATGACTCAGTGATAGCGCTGGTGGTAGGGACTCGGTGAAAAAAAGTGCTGGTGGTAGAGACTCGGTGTGCAAAAGCGCTGGTGGTAGGGACTCGGTGAGTAATAGCGCTGGTGGTAGGGACTCGGTGAGTAATAGCGCTGGTGGTAGGGACTCGGTGAGTAATAGCACTGGTGGTAGGGACTCGGTGAGTAATAGCGCTGGTGGTAGGGACTCGGTGAGTAATAGCACTGGTGGTAGGGACTCGGTGAGTAATAGCACTGGTGGTAGGGACTCGGTAAGTAAAAGCTCTATGACTCAGTGAGTAAAAGCGCTGGTGGTAGGGACTCGGTGAGTAATAGCGCTGGTGGTAGGGACTCGGTGAGTAGAAGCTCTATGACTCAGTGATAGCGCTGGTGGTAGGGACTCGGTGAATAAAAGTGCTGGTGGTAGGGACTCGGTGTGCAAAAGCGCTGGTGGTAGGGACTCGGTGAGTAATACCGCTGGTGGTAGGGACTCGTGAGTAGAAGCACTGGTGGTAGGGACTCAGTGAGAAGCACTGGTGGTAGGGACTCAGTGAGTAATAGCACTGGTGGTAGGGACTCAGTGAGTAATAGCACTGGTGGTAGGGACTCAGTGAGTAGAAGCTCTATGACTCAGTGATAGTGCTGGTGGTAGGGACTCGGTGAATAAAAGTGCTGGTGGTAGGGACTCGGTGAGTAATAGCGCTGGTGGTAGGGACTCGTGAGTAGAAGCACTGGTGGTAGGGACTCGGTGAGCAAAAGCGCTGGTGGTAGGGACTCGGTGAGTAATAGCGCTGGTGGTAGGGACTCGTGAGTAGAAGCACTGGTGGTAGGGACTCAGTGAGTAAAAGCTCTATAACTCAGTAATAGCACTGGTGGTAGGGACTCAGTGTCAGTGAGTAAAAGGTCTATGACTCAGTGAGTAAAAGCATTGGTGGTAGGGACTCAGTGAGTAAAAGCTCTATAACTCGGTAATAGTAATAGCACTGGTGGTAGGGACTCAGTGTCAGTGAGTAAAAGGTTCATGACTCAGTGAGTAGAAGCGCTGGTGGTAGGGACTCAGTGTCAGTGAGTAAAAGGTTTATGGCTCAGTGAGTAGAAGCGCTGGTGGTAGGGACTCAGTGAGTAAAAGTTCTATGACTCGGTGAGTAATAGCACTGGTGGTAGGGACTCGGTGTCAGTGAGTAAAAGGTTTATGACTCAGTGAGTAAAAGCGCTGGTGGTAGGGACTCAGTGAGTAAAAGTTCTATGACTCGGTGAGTAATAGCTCTGGTGGTAGGGACTCGGTGAGTAAAAGGTCTATGACTCAGTGAGTAAAAGCATTGGTGGTAGGGACTCAATGAGTAAAAGCTCTATAACTCGGTAATAGCACTGGTGGTAGGGACTCAGTGTCAGTGAGTAAAAGGTCTATGACTCAGTGAGTAGAAGCGCTGGTGGTAGGGACTCAGTGAGTAAAAGCTCTATGACGGTAATAGCACTGGTGGTAGGGACTCGAAGAGTAAAAGCGCTGGTGGTAGGGACTCTGTGAGTAATAGCGCTGGTGGTAGGGACTCTGTGAGTAATAGCGCTGGTGGTAGGAACTCACTAAAAGCGCTGGTGGCAGGGACTCGGTGAGTAATAGCGCTGGTGGTAGGGACTCGTGAGTAGAAGCACTGGTGGTAGGGACTCAGTGAGTAAAAGCTCTATAACTCGGTAATAGCACTGGTGGTAGGGACTCAGTGTCAGTGAGTAAAAGGTCTATGACTCAGTGAGTAAAAGCACTGGTGGTAGGGACTCAGTGAGTAAAAGCTCTATAAACTCGGTAATAGTAATAGCACTGTTGGTAGGGACTCAGTGTCAGTGAATAAAAGGTCTATGACTCAGTGAGTAGAAGTGCTGGTGATAGGGACTCAGTGAGTAAAAGCTCTATGACGGTAATAGCACTGGTGGTAGGGACTCGAAGAGTAAAAGCGCTGGTGGTAGGGACTCGGTGAGTAATAGCGCTGGTGGTAGGAACCAGTAAAAGCGCTGGTGGTAGGGACTCAGTGAGTAAAAGTGCTGGTAGGGATTCAGTGGTGTCACTGATTTTTACGACATTAGAATATAAAGAAATTTACAACTACAATCGGACTAATGATTTTACAAAGGTCCCCACAAAAGTATATCTTTAAAATATTAAACAAGTCTGTTGTTTAAATTAATTTATATTTTATTTTAAAAGATCAAGAAAATGTCAAAATAAAATGAAAGTTTTGACAACCAAAATGTACCTATTCCGTAACATATAAAGACACACAAACAAATCTTGTCTTCTTGCTCTCTGTAATCTTGACACAGAATTGCTCTGATTTCAACTTAATGTCTGTTTTCATTTTCATTCTTTGTAAAGTATTAAATTAGTATTAGGCTGTGTATTACTTCACTCTTAACATTATTGTGCGGTAACCAAAAATTTTCCATAATTCAGTTTCTGAAAAGTTGGCCACCTGCTCTTAACATTATTGTGCGGTAACCAAAAATTTTCTCTAATTCAGTTTCTGAAAAGTTGGCCACCCTGGAATAACCATGACCCTCATTATCTATGCACATAACATTCACAAGTGGATACAAATATCGATTTACTTTGTATGTTGCATCCATAACAAACACATCACAAAAAACACTCAAATCACGCCTCATTCTTCCGTTACATAAAACAAATACTCAAAACCACCATCCTCATTCACACTGAACTTTGTTACACCTCTTCCTCCTCTATCTCTCTCAGTAATTCCTGTACCGTCTCACTGTCCGTCCTGTCAATATCAGTCTTGAACAATCTCCGCTGCAAATCTTCGACATTTTTAGGCAATACATTTTATCCTTGGCTTGATTGAATGTATTGCTAAGTTGGGTTGTGGACACCTTTGTTTTAGCCATAGCCCAGGGGTGAGAATGACTGGTCACTAAAAAGGAGGACATTTTTCAGCGCTAAGATCAAGAAGCATCCATGCAAAAATAACCTATAAATTTAAATTTCATTAAAATATATTGTGATGCAATCCAAAATGTGTCTCGCAGCAATTTCTGACACCACTCGGAGGAATTTCAAAAACTGAAAGTGTAATTATAACATGGTGGTTGTAGTAATGGTTGTCGTAGTTATGATGATGTGGTGGTGGTTGTAGTAGTTGTGGTAGGGATGATGTGGTGATGGTTGTAGTAGTAGTGGTAGTCGCCACATTTCCCTTATTCACAGATTCACTAATGCCCACCTCCCATTGTTTCAAGTTGACCAGAGACGCCAACTTAAAATTTCGCTCACATAAATTTCAGAAACAATTCCGAATAATTTCAATGCTTAAACAGGAATTTCTGCAAACTAAATATAATCTATTGAGATCTATAATCATCCCAATACCCTTGTTTCAAATCAAGTAAAGTTCCAAAACCAATTTCATTATGACGTATAAAATATAAAAATTAATGGTAGGGTTGGTGGTAATAATGATATGATGGTGGATGTTGTACTGGTGGTAGTAATGATAATGATGATGTATGTGGTTGTGGTGGTTGCAGAAGTGGTGGTGGTGATATTGTTGTGTTGGAGGAGGTTGTAGTAGTGGTGGTAAGGATGTGGTAGTGATTGTTGTTTTAATGGTGATAGTGTTTTGATGTCGTCGTCGTGGTGGTGGTAATGATGGTGATGATGATGATGTGGTGGAGGTGGTTGTAGTAGTAGTAGTAGTGGTGGTCCTTCATGAAATGATGGTGTGGCGATGGTGGTGGTTGTAGTAGTAATAGTAGTAGTAATAGTAGTTAGTAGTAGTAGTAGTAGTAGTAGTAGTAGTAGTTAGTAGTAGTAATAGTAGTAGTAGTAGTAGTAGTAGTAGTAGTAGTAGTAGTAGTAGTAGTAGTAGTGTAGTAATAGTAGTAGTAGTAGTAGTAGTAGTGGCATTGATGTGATGATGATGACGATGATGATGATGATGATGATGATGATGGTAATGATGATGATGATGATGATGGTGGTGATAAGGTGTGTACTTGGAAATGAAAAGAGAGATTGATAGCTGATGTGAAAAGGATATGATCCACTTTATAGATTTAAGTTTGTCTGACAGAAGGACAGATAGAGTGTGTTTGAGTGTGTGTGTGTGTGTGTGAGAGAGAGAGAGACACACACAGAGGGGGAGAGAAAGAGAAAAATATGAGAGAGAGAGAGAGAGAGAGAGAGAGGAGAGGAGAAGTGAGAGAGAGAGAGAGAGGAGAGAGGGAGAAATAGAGACTGCTCCAATTGAATATAGTGATAGCTACAGAAAGGTTAGGTTAAAGTATTGATTGAACGTTATTGTTATGTGTGTTGTGTTTTATTTGTTAATCGTTAAATATTAAGTTAACGAATGTTTCATGTTGGCAATTGCCAGGAAATTAACATTTAAGTGAACCATATGTGTGTGTGTGTGTGTGTGTGTGTGTGTGTATCACTGTTAAGTATAGGAAGATGAAAAATGAAAAACATATCGAGGCCTAAAGAATGGGTGCTCTTACTGATTTGTGTGTATGTGTGTGTGTGTGTGTGTGTGTGGTGTGAGGAGGAGAGAGACGAGAGAGAGAGAGAGTAGAGAAGGAGAGGAGAGAGAGGAGAGAGAGCTCAAAGTAAATCTAGTGATGAGTACAGAACGATGATAGTGAAAAATTAATGAGGCTAAAGATCTGAGTGAACTTTATTGATTTCTATGTGAATGTGCATATGTGTCATGTGTGTGTATGACAGTTAGAGAGAGAGAGAGAGAGAGATAGAGAGACAGAGAGAGAAAGAGAGAGAGAGAGATTGAAGTCAAGGTGTTTGTGATGACCTGTTATTGGTAAGTAGTGGAGGATGAACATGAAAACTAATCGGGACTAAACAAATAAGTGTGCTTTATTGATTTGTTTGTCTATGAGTGTTTGTGTAAAGAAAGATAGAGTTTTGAGCTATTAGTTCGAAGGGTTTTACGGCGCTTGCTTCACTTTTACTTGTAGGTCATTTCAGCACCACTTAAAAGGTAAAAATGGGGCTGTAAAAAAAATAGATCAAAAGTAACGGAGAAAAGGTGAGACTGGTTTAAATAGGTGACTTCCAACTAACTACATTGATAGTTTGATCTTGGAGTCCGTTTGTGAGAAACGGACACCAAGATCAAACTATCAATGTAGTTAGTTTAAAGTCACCTAAAAGTTTCACCAAGACACAAGCACAGAATCCTTGTGAGCGTAATACAAAATTTAGAACAACAAAAATCTAACGTCACACAAAAGAGAGATGATTTACGAGGACAAACACTTCATCTCCCAAAAACCATGACTATACATTTAATTGCTTCCCTCCCTGCCAATGAATCTGGCCGGCCAGGAAAAGGATCAAGCCAAGACAAAGACAGAAAGCAATCTGATCTATGCAAGTAAAGATCCACCAGGAAGATGATGTGAAAGTGGTGCTTGCACTAGAGGTGGTATGATTATAATGATGGCAGTGATGATGTGGTTGTGGAGATGGTGTTACTGATGATAATGTGATAGTTGCTTTTGTAGTGGGGATGGTCATGATGTCATAATGGTTCAGGAGTGAGAATGACGGGACACGAAAATGGAGGAAATTTTTCAGCGAATAGTTCAAGAGCCATCTATGCGACGATAACGTACAAATTTGAATTTCATCAAAGTCTACTGAGATGCAATCCAAAATGCGTCTCGCAATAATTTCTAACACCAATTGGAGGAATTTCAAAGTTGAAAGTGTAACTACACTTTAGGCGGAAGATTCTCAGCCCTGGACCATGGGGAGGGATGTGGCAATGATAATGGACAAATGCCTTTGCCTATACTCTACAATGATTGCTTAGCTATGGCCTCAATACCCATTTTCTGTAGTGTGCTAGTGCTATAACAAAAGTAAAAACTAACGTGCTCACGTGCGCGTGTGAGTGTTTGCGTCATATTATGGTGACATACTCGTAAGGTTCAGTGAATCTTTCACCCACTACACATTCGACTAATATGACAGCCGGTGTTGTTTCGTGATTGCGCAATGAGGACACTAAATGATGGAGATTGGGGGGAGGGGTTGGAGGTGGTTGAGAGACTCTCTGTCTATCTTAGCCTTTGTCGTAGAGATCCAGATTGATCAGTTTATCGTATCTGGACAAGCTCAGGGACGGAGTTTATCTTAAACGTTTTGAATTACGAATGATATGGAGCAGAAAAATCGGGAATGCCTCAGAGCTTATTTTAGCGAGAGTTTATTTACAGGGACTGCAGTGTAATTATTTGAGAGTTGCTTTCGACAGCTGTGCCGTTTCAAGTTTGTGTATCTGAGTTTAGAAGGGTTTGTTTTATGGTTATCAAGGAGAGAGGGAGAGAGAGAGAGAGAGAGAGGGAGAGGAGAGAGGAGAGGGGGGGGGAGAGAGAGAAAGAAGGAGAGAGAGAGAGAGGGAGAGAAATAATGAGGGAGAGAGAGAGAAAAAGAGAGGGGAGAGAGAGAGGGAGAAACAGAGAGAAAAAGAGAGAGACAAGAGGGGGAGACAGAGAAAAAAAGAAAGAGAGGGGGAAGGAGAGGAGGAGACAGAGAGAGTGGGAAGGTGGGAGAAATAGAGAGAGAGAAGGAGAGAGAGAATGAGAGAGAGGGGGGAGGGAGGTAGAGAGATGGAAGGAGAGAGAGAGAGAGAGGAGAGAGAGAGAGAGAGGAGAGAGAGAGAGAGGAGAGAGGAGAGGAATAGAATGACAAAAAAACGTTGTTGCACCTGATAGGGCGTTTGAATCTCCTGACATATTTTAAATTGGGCTCTCTTCTTTGTGTCCTTAAAAGACAGATAACTCTATTCAACTCAAACTCCAGTAAATAATTTTAAATACTGTGCATAAATCGCATTACACGGGGGAGAACAAGCCGTAGCTTCAACGACACTTGGCGTATAGAGCAAATTATAACTTCTGCTTGGTGTCATGCTATTGAATTTATTCGACAACGACAAGGGTGTTACTGATATGAAAACTCGTGTAAGGTGAGAAAGTGTTAGTTAAGCCTTTTCCATAGATCAACGTGACGTAGTTGATAAAACCCCGGCCATTTATTTGCTACTTTCTCAAACTGCTCATACTCAAATTAATAGGGTTTTAGTTTAGATACACATGACCTACCTACCGACTTCGTGGATGAGACCATGGGGAGGGAGTGGCAGGGATGATGGACAAATGCCTTTGCCTATACTCTACAATGATTGCTTAGCTTTGGCCTCAATACCTATTTTCTCTAGTGTGCTAGTGCTATAACAAAAGTAAAAACTAACGTGCTCACGTGCGCGGTGTGAGTGTTTGCGTCATATTATGGTGACATACTCGTAAGGTTCAGTGAATCTTTCACCCACTACACACTCGACTAATATGACAGCAGGTGTTGTTTCGTGATTGCGCAATGAGGACACTAAATGATGGAGATTGGGGGGAGGGGGTGGAGGGGGTTGAGAGACTCCCTGTCTATCTTAGCCTTTGTCGTACACATCCAGATTGATTAGTTTATCGTATCTGGACAAGCTCAGGGACGGAGTTTATCTTAACCGTTTTGAATTACAATGATATGGAGCAGAAAATCGGGACTAGCCTCAGAGCTTATTTTAAGCGAGAGTTGATTTTAACGTAGTTTTAAAAGGGACTGCAGTGTAATTAATTGAGTTGCTTTCGACAGCTGTGTCGTTTCAAGTTTGTGTATTTGTTTTTTGAAGGGTTTGTTTTATGGTAACAAGGAGAGAGGGAGAGAGTGTGAGAGAGAGAGAGAGAAGGAGGGAAAGGGAGAGAGAGATAATGAGGGAGAGAGAGAGAGAGGGAGAAACAGAGAGAAAAATAGAGAGTCAGAGAGGGGGAGACAGAGAAAAAAGAAAGAGTGAGAGGGGGAGGGAGAGAGGGGGAGAATGAGAGAGAGAGGGGGAGAGGGAAGGTGGGAGAGAGAGATAGAGAAGGAGAGAGAGAGGGGGGGGGGAGGGAAGTAGAGAGAGGGAAGGTGGGAGAGAAAGAGAGGGAGAGGAAGAGAATGACAAAACAAAACCCTAGTTTCATCAGATAGAGCGTTTGAATGGAAATACACTTTTCGTTACTTGCGCCTCTATGTGGTCTTGTGGTGAGACATAGCTATTGGATTGGAAGGTCCTGAGTTCGAGCCGCGCTCGGGCATAGTTGAGTCCTTGGAAAAGACTCTTTATTCACATTCTCTCAACGCAATCATGTGTAAAATGAGTACCTGGCGTTTACAGCGCTGAATCTTTGAAAAAAAAAAAATGGTAATATCGCCTGAAAGGAGTCTTGTCACATAATAATTGTTGCTGTTGGACACGGACCCCATGTAAAGCGCGTTTATTGGATATTGCCCTGTATAAAAAGCTCAATTTTTTTGTTTTGCTATAAAATGATGTACCAAGTATATAATTGACACAAGGGATAGGCATCATCATCATCGTAATCGTTACCATCATCATCATCTTCATCATCATCATCATCATCACATTATCATCATCATCATCATCATCATCATCATCATCACCATCAACATCGTCATCATCACCATCATCATCATTATCATCATCATCATAATCATCATCATCATCATCATCATTATCATCATCACCACCACCATGACCCACAGTGATAAGTAATACTATATTTGATTTACTTGTTTACCTACAGTAATCTGATTTTATTGATTTTGTTGATTCACATTTGCTCATATGGTGTGTGTGTGTTCATGAGTGTGTGGAGTGCCTGCTCCATCTGTAATAGACACCTAGATAACTATGCCCCTCGGACAGTTGTCATAATGTAGTCCATGGCAGTGATTGGTAAACATAGCAAACTACACAGGTTTTAGTATCGATGGTATAAGTAAAATACCCACTGTTCTACGCTCGATCAGTTGAACCAACACAGAAAACAACTAGAAAACTTTAACGTTTATAATTGATCGAGAAAATCGTTGTGATATCAAGTCACTATTTTGTGGTGTAGAAAAACAATAACAATGATCAGAGAGATGTCGATTTTATTCAAGCTATTATTTATAAAACTGTTCTGGTAATAGTTGAACTATTGTCTTGCTGCATTACATCGTGCAGCCCGCCCACTGAAGACTGTAAATGAGCTGCAGATAGGCACACATTGCCTCTTCCTCTGGATGTTTTAAAATTCAGAATTAGTTTGATTGCTTTATTAAAATTGTCTTGGCAATCAAGATAGAAAAGCTGATGGAGATAATTTACTTCCGAGTTATTCTGAAATATTATAACCTTGTGCATATAATATTTTCATTTTTTTTAAATATGTAAAAGTAAAAAAACACCTCCTGCCCCCGTCCAAAAACAACCTCCTACCTCTGGTTAGGGCGAACTCCTTTGCTTGAGGTCAATCGCTTTTTGCCCTGCTTGCATTCATAGACACAAAAGTCATAAATTAGCCAACTTTCCTCAGGGTGATATGATGGAAGCTGAAAAACACGGAATAATATAAAAGATCATAACATAAACACCTAAATATTAAGTTAAAAATTGCAATATTTTCTCCAACTGAGACAAAGGTGTTACAGTTCAGTACGTTAGAAGAATAAGAAAGTAAGTCGAGAGTTTTCTCGAAGAACTTAAATTTGTGACGTGGTACTCAAATCAGGGACTAGGTAAAAAGCTGAATGGCATAAATGGAAAGCCAAAGGCATGTTGTTTTCAATATTTAAAGTCAATAAAAATTCAAATTCTGTGCATTCTAATATTAGGCAAACAACTACAGACCACACTAAATTGAATTGTATTAAGTAAAAGGATCTTGTCACATTCAATCAAGCTGTCATTTGAGAAAAATTACTACATTATAAATTGAAGTTCAGATCGCTTGTTTGAAGCCGTATTATGAAAATTCATGTATCTGTGTATAAGCCAAGTTTCACCAAAATCACAGTGGCAACGAGTGTCTAATATTTGCCACCAGATACACTCGTAAAATTTGAGTGTAGGCCTATTTAGCAAAATCATATATTAGGAATGGTTTATACTACATCATAAAGTAGCGCATGCCCGTCATCATCCTGCATCTTTTTTATATATATATAAATATTAAAAAAAGAATTGAGCTTTCATAAGCCGCAATATCCACCAAACATGCTCAAAGCACTTTACAAAGGATCCATGACTAGCAGCAACACGTAACAAGTAGAACGTTAGGCGATGTTTTTATCTGACAGACAACGCTCTTAGCGGATAGGAAATCATACACATGATCTGAGTACAGTGAGAGAATGTGAGTCCTTGACGAGGCTCGACCCCAGGACCTTCCAATCCGGAAGTGAGTGCCACACAGCCGCATATATCTTGGCTGTTCTTGAGAATTTGCCAAACACCTACAAACTAATTAGTAAAAAGAGGGGAGATGGGCAGAAATAGACAGACAGATACACACTCAGAGAGAGAGAGAGAGAGAGAGAGAGAGAGAGAGAGAGGAGAGGGAGAGAGAGGAGAGAGAGAGAGAGAGAGAGAGAGAGAGAGAGAGAGAGAGAGAGAGAGAGAGAGAGAGAGAGAGAGAATAATATCAGATGCCTGTGGTGTCAGTCCGTTTAGGAGCGAGGTGGCGGAAGAAGTAGTCTAGCACTAGTACTTGGGTAGTAGTAGTAAGTAGTAAATAGGGGAGGTCTTCTGCACGTTCCTTGAGCTAAGGAAAGTATTCCTTCAACTAACTTTAAAATAAAAAATAAAACATTGTACATTTCCAACACTTGGACCTGCACTATGACCTATAACTAAAACTAACAGACAAAAAAAACCCCGCTAAGACTCCTCTCCAGTACCTTTCAATATTTCAAATTGAATTATAATGGCTGCAGAAAACTAAAACAATGGTCATATAAGGAAATTTACAAATCAATCAAGTTGTTCTACAGGTTTTAAAATGAAAATATGAAGTAACAAGATATCACTCTAACATAGTGACACCTAACTAACACTAGACAGCTGTCATTATTCCCAGACGCCTGTCTGGGGATAATCACACCAGCAGCAATGCTGAGCGGAGTAATTTTACTTTTTTCACTAGCAACCAAGTTGCCACATTGGATTTTCTTTCTTAACTTTTTTTTTTTTAGTGTTCTGCTAATGTGCAATCTACATTTAAAATAAAAAGTGGCATCTTTCATTTCTTCTAATTCTAAACAGACACGATTATTAAAACATGTCCACTTCACATCTCAACAACAGGGACAATTTTTTTCACTTCTTGAGGCAGTCTTTTCTTACTTCTTTTAAATTTCATTTTTTTAAAGCTTCTTTATTGATTTGTTTATAAGTTCTATTGTTCTTCTTATTATAATTTCATTGTCAATATCATTTTCATCAGCATACTTTTACGGCACTTTTACCATGTTCTTATTCTTACGCTCTTACAGTTACAGTACAGCAGAGAGATACCTAACGCAGGCCTTTAAAGTGCTACTAAATTTGAAAAATTAAAATAAAACGTTTGACAAAAGATCCACAGTTCAAAAGCTAAAACAATTATAAAGTGAAACTACCTCGAGACTCGGGGAACATCGGGGGTAAAGTCTCCCGCCCATACTGGGCACTGTGGGACTGGAAGTCTAGAGAGCTGCGCCGGTGGAACCCGTAATTTAGCTTCTTAAACAGTTCCGATCATTCAGGAGAGGAGTAGTATCTAGTTGTAGTTATAAGTAGAAGAAGAAGAAGAGAAGGAGCATGTTCAGGTTCAAGTTCAACCCTCTTAGTAGGCACTTGCAAGAAGTAGCTCTCGCGAGTTGAAAACAGGTGAGGATTTCTGTTTCCGTTTTTGAGGGGAAAAAATTTAGGAGTGATTTTAAAATGTTCATTCTTCTTTTTCAGTTGAATGAAATGGCATGTGTTATATATCATTGGAAAGGACATAAAATTCTACATACAATGATGCTAATATTATTATCTTCCTATAGGCTGCCTCTATTCTCAACCCCCCCCCCCCGGCCGATTGGATTACGGAAAAAAACGTCGCCGGCTTTTTGCGATTTGGATTTGATTGATTTTTTTTTTTTACAAATTACTGCATTACAACCTTTGGATTAAACATACAACAATTGTGGACTACTATTATGAAGACTAGCAACCTAGTCCTAGACTAGGGGGATGAGAATAGTCACTCCCCTTCCTATATCATGATTTTGAGAAATCTTTGCGTAAAGAGAGTAGGTAGCCTATATGTGTTTAAACGCTTATAACTTTTAAACCAGAGATGGTCCTTCTTAATAAAAAAAATTCCTTCTGAGATACATATTAAAGTAGTTTCTCTGAAAATTTCAGAGCAAAATATGTTTGCACTCAAAAGTTAGAGCTCCCCAAAAAACAAGTTATTGGCCTCGATTGTTTACAAAAGCTGCCATTTTCTTATACTGATTCACTTCCTGTCGTCTGCTGCGTTTGAGAGATAACTTCGTCAATCCACATCAAAACTTTACATCTTTATATCTTACAATATATTCCATTTATGGAAGTTATTTTTGTTTTAAATTATTCAATTAATTGGCGTTTTCATGTCCATGCATTCATTTTATAATTTACATTTCTCTTCCTTTTTTCCGATTGATTTTTCACTGCTGATTTTGACGTTTTTCATCTTTGACGGAGGTCTGTCCAATTTCGGGGAACGGGGGAGGGGAAGTTTTTAAAATCACCTATTTTCGATCATTTAAAACACTAATACTACAACCTCAAACATTTATCAATCCATATCTCTGCTTTTATGAGGTCTATTTTCATTTTGAAAAGTTCAAAGTGAATAACTAAATGACGCTGATTCAGTGGTGTAGTTGGTCTATCTACATGTGAATAAATATATAATTGTCGACTTTTCCAAAATTCCAATAGGTTTTGCATGTCGTGGTCTATTTTTCCTTGATTTCAGCTGTTTCAGCTCTAAACTATACTTTTCTTTCTCAATAAATAATTTTTTTTCTGTTTGCAATGTATTACAGAGATGTTGAATTACCACATGTAAAACTTTCAAAGTTGTATCTGAGGCCGTTTCTGAATTATACTCGATTATCCATTGGGTTGCTGTGTTTTGGTCACATATTTTCCTATTCCTATTATTGATAGAGTTAGAGTGAGAATGACGAGAAAGATTGCCACTTAATTAAGGAAAAAATTGTCGTATCTAGTTTACTTACCTTCTTTGTTGACTTTTAAATAAAAAGTACATTATTCTCATTTTCGAATGTTTTCAAATTGGAGAAAAGATGAGAATGTCTCGTTTACCGAGAGGGCCATTTTTTTTTTTTGCTTCACACTTCTCAAAGAAAGACCGCGAAAAGTGGAGTAGCTGGTCGGCTGGTCCTTGAAAGCTCACAAATGCAACTTTAAACGCATAAGAGTGCTGGGAGTAGCTACAAATAGGTAAAGGAGCGGTGGTTTGCAACTTTAAACACATAAGAGTTCTGGGAGTACAAATAGTGAAAAGCGGTAGTTTTCGCTATTTGTAGTGGTAGTACAAATAACCACTTCGTATTTTTTTTTCTGTAAATCTTCTGCCTGTTTGTTCTTGGTTATTTATAATTTAGCTTATGATATCTTTAGGTTATGATTTTGATTTACATTTGTACTATTTTTGTTAGATTGCTTGTTTTTTTGTTTCAGCGGTCTCTCATATAACCTCAATTGTGTTGGAAGAGACCTAAAGCAACAAACAAACAAAAAACAAAAAACAAACCAACAAATAAACAAGGAAATCATCACAAGTCACATTAACATAATAAAGGAAGTCATACGATTTTAAAATTCAATACGCTTCAACAGTCGTGACGTCACTTCCCTCGTAATGACGCATTGTAACTTAGTAAATGGCTCTTAACTATCGGAACAATGGCGGACGCCCTTATGAAATATTTCTCCGACGAGCATAAAAGCGTATCCAGAGGGAAAAGAAACATTGTAAATCTGATCATGTTTTGACTTTTACACATTCTGATCACAAGACACATGAAAAGTTCTAGCCAGCATGAAGAATAAAATGTACATATTTTCTTTGTTTAGAACCATGATACCGCCGTTGCTGGGCGACGTGACATCAGACTATTGAATCCAATTATCGTGGCATTCTGCAGAAGCATAATATATCAACCACCGTTGCATTCATACACCTACTCGGATCGCCTACAGACATGATCGTAATATGAGGGATATAATTTCTGCAACGCTGAATGGAAAATAAAAATAAACATATGTCTTAAGACAAGCAATGTTTTATGGATAAGTGACAGCAGCTACGACAAATAAACAAGATAAAGAGAGAGGTTGAAATGGCAGAAATGAAGATGTTGAGATGGTCATTTGGCTGGGCAAGAAAAGATAAATTGAGAAATGAACGAATTCGAGGGTTGGATGAAGTGAGGAATGTATCAATAAAGATAGAGAAAACGATGAGTTGAAATGGTTCAGACATGATAACAGCCGAGAGAGAGAGAGAAGTATGTGAGGAAAGAAAGTATCGAATATATAATAAGCGGGAAAGAGAAAAAAAAAGACGCCCAAAGACCAGATGGATGGATAGGGTAAAGAACGATATGAAAGAACTGGGCCTGGAGGGGGATGATGCTCTGAATCGAGATGCATGGAGATGTGGCATTCATTGTGGCAACCATGCAAAATGCGGGATAAGCTAATATAATAATAATAATAATAATAATAATAATAATAATAATAATAATAATAATAATAATAATAATAATAATGATGATGATGATGATGATGATGATGATGATGATGATGATGATGATGATAATAATAATAATAATAATAATAATAATAATAATAATAATAATAATAATAATAATAATAATATAATGAATTTATATAGAGCCGAGTTCCAATTAAGAATTACTCACAGGCGCTTTACATCAACACATCCTGTATCATACACAAATATAGAACTGACATGTTGAAAACCACATAACTATGATGATAAAATATTATATTATAATAAAACACATACTTAGAGTCCAAATCAGAAAAAAGCCCTTAGAAAAGCTCAGCTTTTAACAGTTTCCTAAAAAGTAAGTGGATTTTCACTATTTTTAGTTACAATACTGATGAAGTTCCAATATCGGGGGTGGGGGGGGGGGGGGGGGGGGGGGGTGGGCGTGGGGGGGGGGGCATGGTCGTCTGGTCAAAGGATTTTTCATTAAAAATTAACGATTTTGGGGGTTCCCTTAGGATATTTAAATTAGCAGATCTTAAATTCCGACTGGGTTCATAAAGGTGGATACGTTCTTGAAGGTAAACAGGAGCAGAATTGTTTAAGCAATTGAAAACGTGGGTAAGTATTTTGATTTTAATTCTAAACTTTACAGGTAGCCAGTGTAGGTCCTCCAAAATGGGCGGAATATGCTCGCGGATTTTAGATAACGTTACCAATCGGGCTGCTTTGTATGACAAGTTATGATGCTTTATAATTAAAAGAAATGAAGTGAGTAGGAAAGTGCCAGGAGACAAGAGAGAATAAAAACTTCGCGGCGGCGATAGGGGCTCGAACCCGCCACCTCACTGGTACGACATCTCCGCCTGGCCGGGGAGATCGTGACTCTACTGTTTGAGCTATCCACAACCCCTGCTGTTGGTCAGGGACCCTTTGGGCACGTTTTGTGTAAATTGCGCATATATATAAAAGCTCAAGTTTAA
>NC_088370.1:42728633-42736133 GCF_034508935.2 Berghia stephanieae | reverse complement strand
AAAGGCATAATACATTGATATTGTTAGCATCAGCATTACATAACAAGTCATTAAAGATTTTAAGAAGCGCCGTTTCAGTACTGTGTTGATGTTTGTAGGCTGACTGAAAGGGTTGTTCCAAACTGTTGTTCTTAAGATGAGATGTTAATTGTGTAAGAACTACCTTCTCCAAAATTTTTGACAAAAAAGGTAAATTTGATACAGGACGATAATTGTTTAATATATTGTGGTCCAGTGATGGTTTCTTCAGAAGTGGTTTGACGAGGGCACTTTTAAAGCACGATGGAACTTCGCCAGTCAGTATGGATGTATTTATGATTGATGTAATGGATGGTAATAATGTATCGATGGAGCTGACCAAAAACTGTGCTGGTAGGGGATCAAGGTCGCAGGATTTAATGGGGGCTTTTTTATCAACTCGTTTATGAAACTAGGTGAAACTGGTTGGAACTTGTCTAAAGGGGTACCACAGAATGTATTTGTATCTATAAATTGTTCACGCCGATCTAGTTCTGAACGAATGTTATGATTTTGTCTTTAAAAAAGTTGACAAATGTGTTTGGCAAGTCTCTTTGATTGGTTGTAGATGGTAATGAAGTGCATCTTTCACGTCCAAGTAGATCATTGCAGATGTTAAATAATTGTTTACAAGATTTAGAAGTTTCGAATTTTGAAAGAAAATACGTGGTCTTTGCCTTTTTTATTGTTGTCTTCCAGGCACGAAATGCATTCTTGAATATTTCACGATGGATCGTAAGGCCTGATGTTTTCAGCAGTCTTTCTGCTCTCCGACACTTCGTTTTAGCTTCTTTAACGTCCGACGTATACCACGGAGCATACTTGCGGTTAGTGACAGCCCTTGTTTGGAATGGCGCATGTTTGTCAAGCGTTTCGATGAGACAACTATTCCAATGGTCTGGAGAAATCATTGAATTTTTAGTAAGTTTTGTTTCTAAATCGCCTCTGAAATTGTCCAAATTAATGCCTTTAATGTTTCTGGTTGATGTGGTGATGGTTTCTTGGCATGGTTTTGAAACGTCGAGATTGAAAGAAATGAGGGAGTGGTCCGAAAAGGGCAGATAATCGACGGTGGCGTTGTTTTTTTGGAATTCTGAATTTTCTACAATTACCCAATCTAAAATATGACCAGCAGAGTGGGTTGGCGTTGTTACGATCTGGCACATGTTGTTCTCCGATAGTGACTCGTGCAATTTAACGGTGTCTGTGACGTTGTCGAAGTGAAAATTAAAGTCGCCGAGTATAATTGAATGGCCAGGACGCGTGTGTTGCAAAGTTAGCATCTCGTTGATTTCCTTCCTAACATCAGGTGATTTTATTTTGTTTTTCTTGTTTGCTGGCGGTCGGTAGATGCAGTTGAAGTTGTATCTTGTATTCTGGAGGGATAATCTAAGATCAATGGCCTCCATTGTTTTGCAGCGCATTTCGAGGATTTCCACATGTTTTGATAATTTTGTTTTATAAAATACGCCAATGCCACCCCCTCACTGATCTTTCCTTGGATACGATCTAAATTGGTACCCAGGGGGGTGTCATAGCTTTTTCAACTGGGTCGTCTCCAGACTGTGAGAGCCATGTCTCTACTAAAAATAGTATGTCGAAGTTCTTCTCCGTTAATAAATCGTTTAATTCTTCGGTTTTGTTACGGCAGGACTGTGCATTGAGAAGACCAATAACAATGTTATTGTTGTCGTTTGTGAAACTGTTTGTGGTCGGTACAGTTACAAGTGTTGGTGGTGGACGGGAGTTTGTGTGGGGGCGGGGTGGACAACGAGTTGTTACCATTGAGATGTTATGTTGTTTCCGTTTGCCTCCCCGAGGCCTGTTCTTATTAATATTATTGTAAAAAATCGGATCACTTGAATTAAAAATCACAGCTGGAATGTGACGTTGTTTACGTTTACCGCCTCGAGGCCTGTTGTAAAAATCAGATGTTGAATAAAAGTGTTCACAATTATTAAAATAATGATGGTGGTAAATCACGGCTAAAAATAAGGTGAACAATGTTCGTAAGAAAGCGGCGGCCATTAAGTGACTGTGTAAAAATCTTTTAAAACTTACAGTTTCCATGATAAAATACAGAATTATACAGTAGTCCTTTCTTAAGAATTGATAATAACTATACAATAAGAAACAGTATGTTTTAACGAGTACAACGAAGTAAAAATGTCCAGGTATCAATATGTAGAAATCACAAAACAATTAAAATACACCAGAGCACACAGCGACACGTCTTGCCTGTTAGGCGTGTTTACAATATGATACAATGTTTTAAAATCTATTTAGAGGTTTAATCAACCAAGTTTTCTTCCCTCAATGCAGGCAATGATTTCAAATCAATTTAGAAGTTTAATCAACAAAGTTTTCTTCCCTCAATACAGGCTATGATTTCAAATCAATTTAAAAGTTTGACCAACAAAATTTTCTTCCCTCAATACAGGCAATGATTTCAAATCAATTTAGAATTTTAACCAACAAAGATTTCTTCCCTCAATACAGGCAATGATTTCAAATCAATTTAGAAGTTTAACCAACAAAGTTTACTTCCCTCAATACAGGCAATGATTTCAAATCTATTTAGAAGTTTAACTATAAAATTAATGCTTGTGGGTTATCCACCATTGTAACATTTTGTTACTAATTGTCATCACACAATAACCTCTCACACCTTAAATTACGATTCACCATTGTAACATTTTGTTACTAATTGTCATCACACAATAACCCCTCACAACTTAAATTACGATCCACCATTGTAACATTATGTTAGTAATTGTCATCACACAATAATCCATCACACATTACATTACGTTCCACCATTGTAACATTTTGTTACTATTTGTCATCACACAATAACCCCTCACACCTTAAATTACGATACACCATTGTAACATTTTTTTAGTAATTGTCTTCACACAATAACCCCTCATACCTTAAATTACAAACGTACCTGGACTTTCGGCACAAGATCTGCTATCTCAGATTTGAGATTCTCACTCTCATTTTTAATGGCCGCCATTCCTTCTTTTTCAAAAGAAACCAATTTTTCCTCCAGTGCCTATATTTTCTGTTGTATAAAAATACAAAATACACAGTTAATATAAAAAATGTCGCTAATGTTGTGATTATTATCATTATTATTGATGTTATCATTATTAACTTCATCCTCATCTCTCTAACTGTCATCTTTATTTTCTGTTTTACAGTCTGAATGTAACCGTTTCCTCAGTGTGATATAATGTTGGAATGACTCATAGAAAAATGATTTTCAATAAATAATCGTAGTGATCCTAAAACATCAATCTAATTGTTTTTATTTTGTTCAATAAACAAAGTTTACTTCCTTCAATACAGGCAATGATTTCAAATCAATTTAGAAGTTTAACTATAAAAATAAAGCTAGTGGATTATCCACCATTGTAACATTTTGTTACTAATTGTCATCACACAATAACCACTCACCCCTTAAATTACAATCCACCATTATAACATTTTGTTACTATTTGTCATCACACAATAACCCCTCACACGTTTAATTACAATACACCATTGTAACAATTTGTTACTAATTGTCATCACACAATAACCCCTCACACCTCAAATTACGATCCACCATTTTATTATTATTATTATTATTATTATTATTATTATTATTATTATTTACTATTATTATTTATTTTTATTAATGACTCATAGAAAACTGAGTTCCAATATACAATCGTAGTGATCCGAAATCATCAATTCAATTTGTTTTATTTTTTTTAACAAACAAAGTTTTCTTCCCTTAATATGGCAATGATTTCAAATCAATTTAAAAGTTTAACTATAAAATTAAAGCTTATGGGTTATCCACCATTGTAACATTTTGTTACTAATTGTCATCACACAAAAATTAGACCCAGACAAGAATAGGACCACCACTGCACCAGTCATAGAAGCAAGCAAAGTTGCTAACGAAATCAAACAAAGAGGTCAACATATCCCAAACCATGCATTTGAAAATAAGATCAGGAAAGACTATAACAGAATGATTAACTCTCTTCCAAAAGATGGGTCAATGTGGACACTACCTATCAGTCCCAATGAAATTCAAAATACTCTGAAAACTATGAAAAACGGCAAAGCTGCAGGAGTGGATGGTATTTACCCTGACATGCTCACTCACCTTGGACCGCACGCAATGGAATGGTTGTCTACTGCAATGACTGATATCCTAGATAAGGGAAAGTACCCTCCGACGTGGAAGCATGCAAAAGTCATTGCTATCCTAAAACCAAACAAGCCAGCGAACGATCCTTCCAGTTATAGACCAATATCCCTACTTTGTTGCAAATATAAATTGCTTGAGAAGTAATCCTAACAAGAATAACACCAGCCCTACAAACTACTATCCCAAAAGAACAAGCTGGGTTCTAACAAAACAGATGCACAACAGAACAGGTCATAGATCTTACCTCCCATATTGAATCAGGCTTTCAGAAAAGAATGAAAACTGGAACTGTGCTGATTGACTTGTCAGCAGCATACGATACAGGCGGCCTTATGTTTAAATTAGCCAAGACTATCAAATGCAGAAAAAATTCTTAATCTCCTGTCTCAAATAACTGGTCCAAGGAAATTTCACGTATTGCTAGGTGGTACAACAAGCAAAGTCAAACAAATAAAGAACGGAGTACCACAGGGGTCCGTTCTTGCACCAGTACTCTTCAATGTTTATATCAGTGACATGCCAAACACAACATCAATGAAATTGGGGTACGCTGATAACTGGGCTCTATCACACCAATCAAGATCTTGGAATGATATAGAAACTACCCTATGCCAAGATGTGACCAAAATGAAAAATTACTTTGATAAATGGTACCTCAAAATGAACACAAATAAAACAGTATCATCAGTTTTCCACTTAAACAACAGAGAATCTCAAAGACAACTAAACATCACCATCGATAGCATATCACTGCCATCTGACCAGAACCCTAAATACCTTGGAGTCATTTTGGATCGACAGTTGACATACAAAAAACACCTTGAAGAAACCTCCCGAAAAATTGGCAAAAGAAACTGCCTGATACAAAAACTGGCCGGGACAGGCCCTATGTCACCGTTGCCCTATGTAACAGTGTCGGCAAATATTTTTCATCAGCATGGGCCAGAAGTAAAAACACCAAACTAGTTGACACAAAGCTAAGGGATTCCATGCGTACCATCACAGGGTGCCTAAAGTCAACCCCAGTGCAGTGGCTACCAGTCTTGAGTGGAATTGCACCACCACATCTCAGAAGAGAGGAACAAAACCAAAGGTGGATTCAAAAGGCAGAACAAAACAACGATACCCCTCTGTGCGAAATTTACAAAAATGCCCCTACCCGCTCAAGATTAAAATCCAGATCCCCTTTCTACCTCTCAAAGAAAGATTACTACAGCATCACTGATGAATGGAGAAAAGAATGGGCAAATAATACCCCAACAGGAGGCCAAATTATTGAAGACCCTACAAATGAAATTCCTGACTCACAGCTTGGTAGGAAATACTGGGTGGCTGCAAATAGGCTACGCTCCAGACATGCGAAAACAGCCGCAAAAATGAACAAAAGGGGTCTAAACAAAACAGAAGGCCCCAAATGCCAAACTGACCACCAAGATGTAGATCACCTTGTGCTCCACTGTCCTGTTACCAAGCTGATTTGAGGTTATGAAACCATTCACAAATGTGAAGATGAATTCAAGGCTTGACTCGACGCGACAGATCTGAAAGTGTGACCCCACCATACGATACTACTACTATCGCGCAACAACCCCTCATACCTTAAATTACAATCCACAATTGTAACAATTTTTACTAATTGTCATAACACAACAACCCCTAATACCTTAAATTACGATCCAACATTGTAACATTTTGTTACTAACTGTCATCAAACAATAACCCCTCACACCTTAAATTACGTTCCACCATTATAACATTTTGTTACTAATTGTCATCACACAATAACCCCTCACACCTTAAATTACGATCCACCATTGTAACATTCTGTTACTAATTGTCATCAAACAACCATCCCTCATACCGTAAATTACGATCCACCATTGTAACATTTTTGTTACTAATTGTCATCAAACAATAACCCCTCATACCTTAAACTACAAACGTACCTGGACTTTCGGCACCAGATCTGCTATCTCAGTTTTGAGATTCTCGCTCTCATTTTTAATGACCCTGATTTCATTGTTTTCAAAACAAACCAATTTTTCCTCCAGTGCCTCCATTTTTTGTTGTATGAAATAATGATATCACAATACACTGTTAGAAATATTAAAAATGTCGCTAATGTTGTGATTATTATCATCACTATTAATATTATTGTTGTAGTTATTGTTGTTGTTGTTGTCGTCGTCGTCATCAGAATTATTATTATTATTATTATTATCATCATTATTATATTATTATTATTATTATTATTATTATCATCATTATCATCATTATTATTATTATTATTATTATTATTATTATTATTATTATTATTATTATTATCATTATTATTATTATTTTTATTATTATTATTATTATTATTATTATTATTATCATTATTATTATTATTATTATCATTATTATTATTATTATTAAAAAGACAAAAACAACAGTCTTCTATGAATGATGAAAATAAGATTTTTGCAGGATTTAAAAGTCACCCTATTGAATAACATCAGAGAATCATGAAATGAGATATAAAACATTTGTTCAAACTTTGATCTCAGTATTACCTGGACATCTTTGGTCAGTCAGGTTTTCCATTTCTTTTTTGACGTTTTTATTTACAATAGTCAAAGTTTCAAATTTTTTCTCATTACATTCCATGGCCTGTTGAAGAAAAAAATAATCACATTTCAAAATGATGTACACAAAAATCAAACAAAATGTTTTAAATAAAGCAATAAGGGTCAAACAAATCTTATAAGGACTTAGAGTCTGATGTCTCGGAGTTATAGCGCTATATAAGTTTTCAGCACTATTATTATTATTATCATTATTATTATTATTATTATTATTATTATTATTATTATTGTTGTTGTTGTTTTGTTGTAATTGTGTTATAAAATGACTATGGTAAATATTAAGAATTTATCTAATGTTGATGGAACTGCTAATTAACACTTCATGTTATTCTCGAACGAACATGGTACATTTTTCATAAACGTAAACAGACATCATATATTGTAATTATTTATCAATTAATTAATTAATCAACACGTCATGATCATCTTCATCATCATCATGATCATGATCATCATCATCATCATCGTCATCGTCATCATCATCATCATCATCATCATCATCGTCATCATCAAGAAGAGAATAGTGGTAAAATTACCAATAATTTAATAGTAAGTCCAAGCCGGTTTATTGGGACGGCTCGGTTCCCGACAAATCGTCCCAATTAAGCGGTGGTCATAAATTTGAGTGACATTTCACGTCTTAAC
>NC_088370.1:42671133-42723633 GCF_034508935.2 Berghia stephanieae | reverse complement strand
CAACAATCTCTCTTTTATTTTCCCTGATAAGATTTTCCAATGCTGTATCCCGTGTTTGTAGATCCTCTGTTTTAAGACGCACAATCTTCTCTAGGGCATCAAATTTTTCCTGCAATTGTTGAACTTGTTCGGTGGTGACAGGCATTTTGTAGCTTAAGTTCACTTGGACAAAACGTAGAAAATGATTTAAAAGTTGATTCGGTAAAAAAATAAGAGAAAATAGTTTTTCCATTTGAGATTACTTTGTACACACAGGATTTAAAAAGAAAAAGAAAACATTTTGGTTATTGGAAAATAATGTGTGTGTTTTTTAAATGGACAAATTGATTATGGAAACAAACAAAAATACTATAAATTATGAATGGGTTTTATAATGTCTTGGACAGGTCAATATTTTTTCTTGAGATCTGAAGAAAATAGGGTGAAACATGTCTAGAAATTTGGAACTGGCAGTATCAGGTATGGAGAGGAAATTCCAAGCAATACAAAACACAATTTATCATCAACCACAACACTATGACATTTCATTGTTACTGAAATCGTTTAACAACACGTAAATCCGTTTTGTCAACAACATTGAGATATGCAAAACTTAGAACATGACAATAAGAGAAGGATTATCAATCATTTCTCACCAATTACCGGAAAGGCAACTAAACTTCAACACGACAATACAAGACCTACCAACTCGCTTTGGTCAATATTTTAAAGAAAAAACGGATACCATCAGGAAAGAACTCTCGTCTGAATCGATCCATACAACATTTGACACGTTTCATGGTGATTCATTAACACATTTTTCAAAGATTACTGAAGCTGACTTATGTGATTGTATTATGTCGTCTCCAACTCAAAGTTGTGATTTAGACCCCTTTAATACTGCCATTAAAAAAAAATGCATTGATGTAATTTTAACACCATTTACATGTATTGTTAATAATTCGTTGCAGTCAGGTGCTGTACCAGACATTTACAAAGTTGCTCATGTCAAACCTCTTTTGAAAAAACCTGATCTCGATAAAGAGAACTTAAAAAACTATCGCCCTGTCTCTAATCTTCCTTTTCTCTCTAAGATCTTAGAAAAGCTTGTTTTGAAACAATTACTGTCTCATCTTAAAAATAATTGTCTTGGAAGAAAAATTTCAGTCTGCTTATAGGCAACATCATTCGACGGAAACCGCACTTGTTAGGGTTGTTAATGATCTCCTCTCTGTTATAGACAATGGTTCATGTTCTTTGCTGAATTTGCTTGACCTATCGTCTGCTTTTGATACTATTGATCACAATCTTCTTCTCAAACGTCTTGAAATTACTTATGGCGTGTCTGGTGCAGCGCTTGATTGGTTTAGGTCATATTTGTTTAATCGTAAACAGATTATTACGGTGGATGAATATAGATCGGAGCAAATCTTTCTTGATTGTGGGGTTCCCCAGGGTTCAGTATTTGGACCCGTTCTTTTTGTTTTGTACATTGGCCCTCTGTCTAAAATCATCAGAAGTTTTGGTCTGTCTTACCATCAATACGCTGATGATACGCAATTGTACTGCGTTTCCAATACGAGAAATTTACAAGAAGTATCAGCCAATAGTAAAAATTGTATCCAAAGTGTTAAGAAATGGATGAATGAGAACAGACTGAAACTGAATGATGATAAGACGGAGGTGCTGTATGTGGGGAACAGGAAGTGGAAAAGTGAAACAGATTTGAAGTTGGGGATGCCTCTATTCAAATTGTTGACAAAGTGAAAAACCTTGGCACATTCTTAGACTCTGGACTGTCGATGGAGCATCAGGTTAATAATTTGGTTAGATCTCTCTTTTTCCAACTTAAAAAGATTGCTTCCATTAGACGGTTCATATCTGAGGATGTGACCAAGCACCTGGTTGTGTCCCTCGTACTATCGAAATTGGATTGTAATGCTCTGTTGTTTGGCGTTTCGCAATACAATCTGAAACGTCTTCAGATTGTCCAAAACAGCGCTGCCAGACTAGTATTCATGAAGCGTAGGTGCGACTCTGCCGGACCTCTACTTCATGACCTGCATTGGCTGCCTGTTGGGAAAAGAATAAAATTCAAAGCTTGTGTTTTAGTGTATCATTGTCTTGAAGGTACTGCCCCTTCCTACCTTTCAGAACTAATTGAAAGATATTCAAAACCCTGCCCCTTACGTTCGGCCAGTGATTCCACAAAACTAGTTGTCCCTCGAATTCGGAAAAATGCTGGAATGAGATCCTTTTCTCATTTCGGACCCTCTATTTGGAACGCCTTACCGCAGAGCATTCGTGAAAAAGAATCTTTGACTATTTTTAAACGTTCGCTTAAAACATATTTGTTTCGATTTTAGTAGATGGTATGAGAAGCAAGATAGGTTTGGTTTGTGTTGTGTGTGTATGTGTGTGTGTGTGTGTGTGTGTGTGTGTGCTTGTGTGTGTGAATGAGTATGTTTCAGCCAAAGTAATTTGTAATTTAAGCGCTTAGAGTCTGGTGTCTCGGAGTTATAGAGCTATATAAGTTTTCAGCATTATTATTATTATTATTATTATTTAAGACCACATACCAGTCATTTATCGCCATTTACTGGAACCACAACAACAATTCAACACGACAATACAAGACCACATACCACAGTCATTTATCGCCATTTACTGGAACCACAACAACAATTCAACACAACAATATGAGACAACATACCGCAGTCATTTCTCAACAATTACTGGAACCACAACAATGCAAAACGACAATACAAGACCACACACCGCAGTCATTTCTCAACAATTACTGGAACCACAACAACAATTCAACACAACAATATGAGACAACATACCGCAGTCATTTCTCACCAATTACTGGAACCACAACTACAATTCAACACAACAATATGAGACAACATACCGCAGTCATTTCTCAACAATTACTGGAACCACAACAACAATTCAACACAACAATATGAGACAACATACCGCAGTCATTTCTCAACAATTACTGGAACCTCAACAATGCAAAACGACAATACAAGACCACACACCGCAGTCATTTCTCAACAATTACTGGAACCACAACAACAATTCAACACTCTTCCATGTGCAGAATTGAGATCAAGACCTTCATCCAATCGAGAATGTGTCGGATATGTTAGGGAGAGCTATCAGGAAGAATATAAAAATATTGATGAGTTGTGTATAGCTCTTTTGGAATGTTGGAATAAATTACCCTTAGACAAAACCAAGTGTGTGAAAAGATAAATGAACAAACAATGTCAGGCCGTGCTCAAAGCTGAAGGACGTAACATCTGATTTTTATTTAATATCATGTACAGCAAAGTTGAAAATACAGACTTAATATTATCTATACTGATATGTGAATCATAGTCATGTAGATGGAATATCATGTACAGCAAAGATGACAATACAGACTTAATATTATCTATACTGATATGTGAATCATAGACATGTAGATGGAATATCATGTACAGCAAAGATGAAAATACAGACTTAATATTATCTATCTATACTGATATGTGAATCATAGACAAAATAATCACGAAGGTTTTAAATGCCACATGTCAATCTGTTCCGTAATTCCATTTTATTGTTTCAATTGTAGGAATGTCAATCAGAGTCTCTCTTTACAAAAATATATGATTTTTGTCTTAAAACTGCGCATCGCGTAATATTTAAGGTTTTGGTTTTCAAACGTTCTCTTTAATTACTAAAATATTTTAAGATATCCTTTGCATTGTTTTAAGAATTTGAAATTTTAAAATGTGGTTTGCTGGTTGACTTCTTACAATTACAAAAAATAACAAAATACCAAACACAGACCTTTTCGGGCTCGAACCCTTCTTCAGCCAACAAAAAAAAAACAATAAAGACATAAATACATTACTAGATTCCAGATTGATGACAGAAATGTTGTAGGTCCTCTCTGTTGAAGAAAATGAAGAAAAGCGTTCGATATATATAAATAAACAATAAATAAAATTCCCTTTATTCATCCCATAGGGGAAATTTGTCTCTAGGGTCTATTCCAAGGGAAGACTGGAATAACCCATTCGTCAGCCGCAGTGCAGCGCCGCATATTGACTAGGGCGAGCTGACTTGCTCAAGGTCACACAAGGCAGCGGTGGATGATCGAACTCGATACCTTTCAGATATGAACCAAAGACCGTACCTCGGAGCCACGCTGCCCTCTGATAAATATAAAGGATCACTTTGAAATTTTTTAAAGGGAGAAGTTGGAGACACGGGACAATAATCCACTTGTAAGTTTTAAAAAACTTTATTTCAAAATCAAATACCAGACAAGAACAGATATAATCGACATCATCGGAACTGCTGTAAAATGTCGATATAAGCGTGATGTCGATATATCAGGTATTCTAAAAAATGAAAGGGAAACAAATGAGAAAATGCAAGAAAATAAGTGAATCTTGATGTTTGGTGACCTTTAAAAGGGACGATTTTGAAATTCATTATGGTTCACTTTATATGACTTTAATCGTCGAATATTGTGGTCCGTCTCTGAAGGCCAGGAATAACTTTATGGACCCTTTCATCAGCACTGGGGGTCCGGAGAGCTCAGTTGGTAGAGCACTCGGCTTCGCATGCAAAAGGGATCACGGGTACAGTAACGATAGATTCTGACATCCCACCCCCCCCCCCCTTGTCTACCTGGCAGTGAATAGGTAGTCGAATCTGTTAGATTTGGCAGAAGCTTTGCAATAGACTAGCATCCTATCCAAAGGATAGCGAGCAATTGCTATTGTCCGTGTCACGATATAGAACCCGGGATAAACTCCAGCTCCACGTTCCCAATAGATCTAAAGAGCTACTTTTTCCCTCAGCACTGGCAAGGCCCTCATTTAAGGAAGCGGCCTCATGAGGTTGATGTGACAAACATTGGAGGGTCTTGACAGCTACTATAGTGGTATGGCCGAAAACTGGTCCCAATGGTATCTATCCTCATCCAACTCCACATCTGTAATAGTGTCTTCTAAAAATTACTGGTCCCAATGGTACCTATCCTGATCCAACTCCACATCTGTAATGGTGTCTTCTAAAAATTACTGGACCCAATGGTACCTATCCTGATCCATCTCTACATCTGTAATGGCGTCTTCTAAAAATTACTGGTCCCAATGGTATCTATCCTGATCCAACTCTACATCTGTAATGGTGTCTTCTAAAAATTACTGGTCCCAATGGTGTCTATCCTGATCCATCTCTACATCTGTAATGGCGTCTTCTAAAAATTACTGGTCCCAATGGTATCTATCCTGATCCAACTCCACATCTGTAATGACGTCTTCTAAAACTTACTGGTCCCAATGGTACCTATCCTCATCTGACTCCACATCCACAATGGTGTCTTCTAAAAATTACTGGTCCCAATGGTACCTATCCTGATCCATCTCTACATCTGTAATGGCGTCTTCTAAAAATTACTGGTCCCAATGGTACCTATCCTGATCCAACTCCACATCTGTAATGACGTCTTCTAAAAGTTACTGGTTCCAATGGTACCTGTCCTCATCCAACTCCACATCTGTAATGATGTCTTCTAAAACTTACTGGTCCCAATGGTACCTATCCTCATCTGACTCCACATCCACAATGGTGTCTTCTAAAAATCACTTGCTTGAATGTCAACCTCTTGAAGATCTGAGATGCACATTCCTCCCACCAAATCCAAGCATCAGTAACACACTTTATAGTCACCTGGAACAACTACAAAAGACGTCTAACTTCTACGTCATGGCACAAGACCGAAGGGCTAGAGCTCAGGTGGTCGCTGGTTCGGATAAGTAAGTAAGTAAGTAAGTCTTCAAAAAATTACTGGTCCCAATGGTACCTATCCTGAATCAACTCCACATCTGTAATGGTGTCTTCTAAAAGTTACTGGTCCCAATGGTACCTATCCTGATCCAACTCCACATCTGTAATGACGTCTTCTAAAAATTACTGGTCCCAATGGTACCTATCCTCATCTGACTCCACATCCACAATGGTGTCTTCTAAAAGTTACTGGTCCCAATGGTACCTATCCTGATCCAACTCCACATCTGTAATGACGTCTTCTAAAAATTACTGGTCCCAATGGTACCTATCCTCATCTGACTCCACATCCACAATGGCGTCTTCTAAAAATTACTGGTCCCAATGGTACCTATCCTCATCCGACTCTACATCTGTAATGGCGTCTTCTAAAAAGTACTGGTCCCAATGGTACATATCCTCATCCGACATGACAAACATTCTCTTAGATGTATCAATCTAATCAGTGTTGTGAATGAATGTTATTGATATCAACATATATGCAGACCTGCCACTTCACGAAAAAGGAAATCAGTATGACATTGTAAAAAAATCAGTATCTGGGGAAAAAAAATCAGTATGAGACGTAAAATTATCCAATTATCCCCCCCCCCCTCCCCCTTATTTTTCCCCAACACCCAAAATGGCACGCACAACGCCAATCTGGCAATCAGACTACTAACTTATTTAAAGATGGTGGCACTTGGTAACGAGTCAGAAGCCAGGGACCACGGTGGTTTACCAGTACAGCTCGCTGTCGCTTCACAAAGGAAATGAAAACTAAATAACGCGCCGTGTGTGTTTTCTATCTGTGTGAGGGCATCACAAAGAGGCTCGCTACGTCATGTGGTCTATCGAGGTATCGCGGGAAGGGTCAAAGTTCACGAGACTTGAAAATTTTAACGTGCAACGTAAAGCACAAAGTAAACGTAAAAGAGAGGGGTGGAGGGCTGCGGGCCCTTGGTCACTTGGTGAAATCGGTACGATCGGCAAGTAAATCGGGAAATCGGTAAATACGAAAAAAAGGTCTTGCAAATCGGTATGATACCGATTAATCGGTATGAACGGCAGGTCTGATATATGAAAAAAAAGATTAGGTCTAGTAAAAGTAAAAAGCTAAGAATTAGTTACAGTATAATACTATTGTAAATTGACTGAGAAAAATTACATATTTATAAATTTTGGTCTACATCTGTTTTAACTTTAAAACCTTTTCTTTAAAATTACTTCATACCCACAATTTTTAAACATCAATTTATAAAATCGCTTAATACAACCGTTCTATTGACCTTTTTATGCTACATTACGTGCCATATAATTTATACTATGTAAGTTACATAGTATAAATTATATGGCACGTAATGTAGCATAAAAAGGTCAATAGAACGGTTGTATTTTGTATTAAGCGATTTTATAAATTGATGTTTAAAAATTGTGGGTATTAAGTAATTTTAAAGAAAAGGTTTTAAAGTTAAAACAGATGTAGACCAAAATTTATAAATTATTTTCCTTATTAAAAATTCTGCAACTGTAAGGTAAAAAGGATCGGAGGTGTCTTTCACTTTTTGTTCGTATAGACAACAATCGGTTGAAAGAAAAAAATAAAACCTAGTGCCTTTAACCAACCCTAATAGGAAAAACAAACACCCTAGCACCTTTACTGAGACTTATGACTAACCCAAATAGAAAAAAAGAGAGGCCTTCCGAAAGGTCCTCGTGCTAAAGAAAACAACTCAAATATTCCCTCAACTAACCCTAAGAAAATAAAACCTAGTACCTTTAACTAACCCTAATAGAAAAAATTCCTCCCGACCTCGAACTAACCCAAATAGAAAAAAGGAGGCCTTCCGAAAGCGCCTACATACCCAGTATTCTTTTTTTTTTTATCATGTTCTAGTAGGGGGTTTGGAAGGGGGGGGGGAGCATTTTTTAAAAACGTCTCCCCCTCCCAAACCCCTAGCCTACTAGAACACTATAAAAAAGTCCCCCCCCCCTTTTTTTCCCACACCCAAATTTATAGAACATTATAAAAAAATAAAATAATGGGGATGTAGGAACTTTTGGAAGGACTGCCGAAAAAACCCTAGGACTGCTTAGCACTAGGTAACTTTCAAAACTTCAGAGATCCGAGAATCAAAACAATGGTCAAATTAGGACATTTTAAACTTTCACAAATCTATCAAGGTTTGTTCTAGAGTTTTTAAAATGCTTCTAGATGACAAATTGAATAAAAACACGCCTGACAAAAGATCCATTGTGAAAATACAAATTGATAGAAATGCTCTAGCACTAGGAGCTTTCGGAAGGTCTCCCGAAAAAAAAACCATCAGATCTCGAGCTAGCCCTAATATAAAAAATCCCAGGACTGTACTTCCCAAAATAAAATGGCGACGGAAAACCGAAAAAATAATGGTCGTATTCGGAAAGTTTTTAAACTTTCACTACTCGATCAATAGCAACTATCAAGGTTTGTTCTAGAGTTTTTAAAACGCTACTAAGATATATTAACACATTGAATAACGAAGTGGTTATTCAGAGTCGACTCTGGATAACTGTAGGCAGTTATTCAGAGTCGACTCTGGATAACTGTAGATGGTTATTCAGAGTCGACCCTGGATAACCATGTGTACATATATTTAGAGCCGAGTAGCCTATCGAATTATCGAGTTGAGTTCTTGCGAGATGAGTTTCTTTCAATTTGATAACAGTTTACTACGGTTATTTTGTGACTTTGGCAATTTTAGTGCCAAATTCTTAAAACTTGGCGATTTTTCAACTTCAGTCGCTTATAAATAAAAATCTTTAATCAATTGCAAAACATATTCCATCAACAAAGCAAATTTAAATTAGCTTATAAACAACCATTTCTTAAATCAATCAGCCATACTTATTATCTCTTTATTATCTCTCTATTACCAAATGATATCTATAAACGTAATATGAAGATAGATGAGAGAGAGAGAGAGAGAGAGAGAGAGAGAGAGAGAGAGAGAGAGAGAGAGAGAGAGAGAGAGAGAGAGAGAAAATTAATGAATTGATTTTTTTTTAAAAATTGTTTTATAATTAGACACAAGTTGTAATGAATTCTATTAACAAATTCAGAACAATCAAACAAAAACAAACCAAAACTTAAAAAGGAAGAAAAAAAAAAGACACGCTTATAAACCTTATAAAATCGTCAAATGAATGTATTATTATGTTACAGCTAAAAAGTACACAAATATTTACACCCATCCCCTTCCCTTTTGATCATCTTCTCATCCATGGCCACCATGTGTCTTGTGCTGCCTTTGACATTTGGCGCCAGCGTGTCTAGACTAACGTCATAGATAAAGGAGTGTCACCAAAATTCATGCAACTGAGCAGAGGTGTCAAAAAATGATAGAAGGCATATTATTGTCCCCCCCCCCCCCTGAACTACCACTGAGCAGAAAATGTTTGACAAAAAAAAAAACAACGGAACATTTATGAACAAATCCTAAAATCTCAGAAATCCGCGGAAGATCACTGGTCCCCACTATATTTTTTTAAATATTTCTTTTTTTTTTTTGTTTTTTTTTTGTTGCAAAATCTCGACAATTTGCAAAAAATTGCAAATTTTGCGGCCGCAATGCAAATCACCGATGCAAAAAACTGCCATGACAGAAGAGACAAGAAAATACCAAAAAGTAAAACGATTTTTTCCCGTAGGGTTAAACAGAGGTGTGAGAGAAGAAAAAAAACTAGAAAAACCGTGTGGTTGGTAACTGGAAGTTCATCACTCATAACTGTCTACAGTCAGAGTCGACTCCCCGACTCTGAATAACTGTAGACAGTTATTCAGAGTCAACTGTCTACAGTTATTCAGAGTGGACTCCCCGACTCTGAATAACCGTAGTCAGTTATTCAGAGTCGACTCTGAATAACCGTAAACAGTTATTCAGAGTCGACTCTGAATAACCGCAGCCTTGAATAAATATACTCACGACAAAAGATCCACTGTGAAAATACAAATTTAAAGAAATGCTAGCACGAGGAGCTTTATTAGTGTTAGTACTCACAGATCAAGTAGCCTGTCTGAGCATGAAGGGAGGGGATAGCTGTCTTTTTTCAGTTTGTTAGTCATAATTCCAAGAACTAGACACGGTTCCAGTTTCGGTTTCTACGAAACTGAAAATCGATCGAGGTCGAAAATCGAAACCGGCAGTGGGCTAATCGTAAATGCTGGATAGAAATATAAAGCGAAAAAAACTACACACGGTTCCGGTTTCAGTTTATTTCGAAACCGAACATCGTTTGTGGGCGAGACGGGAGGGGGGGGGGGGGGGAGTGGGCTCAGCGGTATGGTCTCCGCTTCGTACCCAATATATGATACCAAGTTAAACATCCACCATGTTATCTGGCCATCAACAAGCCACCCCTCCTGAGTTCAATTTGCGGCGCTGTGCTGCGGCTGACACCTGGGTTATTCCAGTCTTCCTTTTGAGTAAACCCTAGAGAGATTTCCGCATGCGGACGAATACATAATTATTTTATTGATTTGTTGCAAGGGTGTGTATCAGTGTATGCGTGTGTTGGTGGGAGGAGCGGGATATTATCGTATCAAAACATTTATGTACCGCTGTAGCCAACCATTAGCACATCATGGCGTGTGGTATTGAAATTGAAACTAACAGCAAAATGATAAGAGTAAGAAGAGACGGCAATGGAGTGTGTGAGTGGCTGTGTGTGTCCCCATGTGTTATGCTGCTTACTCACACATGCAGTGTAAATAGATACACACAAAACACATAGAGGTAGCTGAAGCTGTCAATGTCACAGTAAGTGAGTCATCAGTGTTCGAAATTAAGGGGCGCATTAAAAAAAATAATAAAAAAATAACAAAACAAATTATATAATTAATTAAGTTGCTTTTTTTACGTTGGCCGGGTGAAATGACTTTCGGAAACCTGTGTTCGAGGTAAAAATTAGTTTAAGGAAGGAATGGAATGATAACAATGAATGAGACATTTGAATTAGTTTGAGAAAACCGTGCTGGGGTGTAGTGGCATTGACCATGCACATAAGTAGTATGTCATTTGAGCGTGTCTAGCCCATCTCGCCTAATACCACCCCCATTTTCCCGTTTTCCAAAATTTCACATTTTACAAACACATATATTGTGACCGGATGACCGAAGCAAGCAGACATAGTTTGATTTATATAATCAAGCTTTCAATGGCCGTAGGGAAGAAGAAAATCAATAATGTTCATCAGTGCATTCGAGCTTTCAAGGGTTGTAGGGAAGAAAAAAATCAATAGTGTTCATCAGTGCATTCGAGCTTTCAATGGCCGTAGGGAAGAAGAAAATTAATAGTGTTCATCAGTGCATTCGAGCTTTCAAGGGTTGTAGGGAAGAAGAAAATCAATAATGTTCATCAGTGCATTCCAGCTTTCAAGGGTTGTAGGGAAGAAGAAAATTAATAGTGTTCATTAGTGCATTCGAGCTTTCAAGGGTTGTAGGGAAGAAGAAAATTAATAGTGTTCATCAGTCCATTCGAGCTTTCAAGGGTTGTAGGGAAGAAGAAAATCAATAGTGTTCATCAGTGCATTCGAGCTTTCAAGGGTTGTAGGGAAGAAGAAAATCAATAGTGTTCATCAGTGCATTCGAGCTTTCAATGGCCGTAGGGAAGAAGAAAATTAATAGTGTTCATCAGTGCATTCGAGCTTTCAAGGGTTGTAGGGAAGAAGAAAATCAATAATGTTCATCAGTGCATTCGAGCTTTCAATGGTTGTAGGGAAGAAGAAAATTAATAGTGTTCATTAGTGCATTCGAGCTTTCAATGGTTGTAGGGAAGAAGAAAATCAATAATGTTCATCAGTGCATTCGAGCTTTCAAGGGTTGTAGGGAAGAAGAAAATCAATAGTGTTCATCAGTGCATTCGAGCTTTCAATGGTTGTAGGGAAGAAGAAAATCAATAGTGTTCATTAGTGCATTCGAGCTTTCAATGGTTGTAGGGAAGAAGAAACTCAATAATGTTCATCAGTGCATTCGAGCTTTCAAGGGTTGTAGGGAAGAAGAAAATCAATAGTGTTCATCAGTGCATTCGAGCTTTCTAGGGTTGTAGGGAAGAAGAAAATCAATAATGTTCATCAGTGCATTTGAGCTTTCAAGGGTTGTAGGGAAGAAGAAAATCAATAATGTTCATCAGTGCATTCGAGCTTTCAAGGGTTGTAGGGAAGAAAAAAAATCAATAGTGTTCATCAGTGCATTCGAGCTTTCAATGGCCGTAGGGAAGAAGAAAATCAATAATGTTCATCAGTGCATTCAAGCTTTCAAGGGTTGCAGGGAAGAAGAAAATCAATAGTGTTCATCAGTCCATTCGAGCTTTCAGGGGTTGTAGGGAAGAAGAAAATCAATAATGTTCATCAGTGCATTCAAGCTTTCAAGGGTTGTAGGGAAGAAGAAAATTAATAGTGTTCATCAGTGCATATCAATCAATAAACCGATACAAGTTACTCACGAGTTAAAAGTAAACCAATCAAATATGCAGACATCGTCTCATATTACTAAGCAACACCAAAAGCAACAATCACTAGGCAACGGAGACAGGGGATAGTGGAGACAACGTAACAACGAGCCATTCCCCCGTCCAGCCGCGCCCCACTGACCGTGTCTGTGACGTCATTCCTGTCTTAAATTAACTATCTTCGTGTTTATTTATTTTCTTTAATAAATTAATTAATGACTGTTAGAAAACTTTGTACAAAATGTAATGAATATAAATTTATAAATCAATATGAAAAAAAAATATAACAAAACCACGCGGTGTTTGCCTGCATGTAAACAATGTAATAAACCTTCACAAAGATTGCATCATCAAAATAATAAAGAAAAATATCAACAAGCCTATCAAAAGTTTATTCTCATAAATCCAAATTATCAACATAATTATCAACATAATTATCAACATAATTATTATTTACAAAAAAAAAAAGATATAATTAGAATTATACCCTATAAAATGAGTACCAAAAAATCCAAAGTTTTTAAATATGTTATTACTGAAACTATTATTGATGATATAGAAGAAGATAATATAGATAATTATATTAATAAACTGAAAGAAAAAATTACAATACAATAATTCCATACAAAACTAAAAATAATATTAACATGTGAATTCACAACACGTATTGCATTCGATATAGTATAAGCTCATTACTCTCATCCAATACAAGTTGTCAAAACACAAAATAATGTATCATCATTCTGTGAAGAACTAGTAGATAAGTTTAATGCATGGACAGATACATTTCATGAAAGAGGATCTAGTTTTGTCTTCAGAAATATTAAAAACGTAGAAGTAAAACAATATAAATATGATTATCAAAAAGCTTCATCGTATATCCCATTACAATTTAAATCAAATAATATTATAAACGTTAAAAACTCAAAAGATAACAAATGTTTTATTTGGGCAATCCTATCTAAAGTATAAAGTCATAAAGGTGGACGAAGGGAAGAGAGAAAACTCGATGCTCATATTTCTTTATTAGTTTCAAATAGATAGTTTTAGCCAGATGTCTTTGAAAGGTAAAAATTGTTGGGTGATCAAAACCAATGGGGATCCCAGTAGGTCAGTTGGTGACACACTCGCTTCGTACCCACACACACAAAGTGACCAAGATCGATCCCTGGTGCAGTCGAGATATATTTTTCTGACCCCTCTGTCCACCCAGCAGTAAATGTGTAGCTCGGTCAATTAGATCTGATAGAAAGTACTGTGCAATAGACTAGCGTCCTATCCAAAGGATAGCAAGGAATTGCTAGTCCGTTTCGTGCTATAGAAACTGTGGGATAAACTCGGCTCCGTGGGCCTTATGGCTCTGAAAGACTACTTATTATCATAACCAATGACATCGAGAGTCGAATTCTACAGGAAGTTTGAACTCTTCAAAGCTCTTTTTAGACATGTGTTTTTTTTGCTTTGTTTTGTTTTGTTTTTTTGTTGTTTTTAATTGTTTTTATTTTCTTTTGTTCTTTCTACATTAGCCGTCTTACTTTTGCAAGCCTATATGTGTCGAGCTGTAATTTTCACAGGCCTCAAATTAAAAAATATGGTTGCTGAGTAAACAGCCCAAATCAAACACACAATCATGGTTGTTGACTGAAGATGTCTAAATTTTAGAATCGTGAGCATCAGATCAGCACACAGTCACATATGAATTCAATGTAGAATTTCAGGTAAGCTGTGTTTTTTTTAATAACCAATTTGCCTCCATGTCAAACAAGGGAAGTAATAATATGCTGTTCAGCAATTTACAATGCAAGGCTTTAGAAAAGACTTGTCATCATGTTAAATACAGCCAGAGTAATGTTGTCGCGTTGATTGTATCAATAATGTGTCATAATGGAACATCTGGTTGGAAACTGACTCTGAATACACACGATGCCGTGATGTGATATTACTGATAAATGGATATTGTTGATACCGATCAAAGTCTACAAAGGCAGAACCACCATGGTGTCTTGGTCTATATTTTATCATCTTCATAGCATGTGTCAACTAGAGAAGGCACTATTTTTCTCTTACGTCTTTGGTCATTTTCTAAAACAACAAATTGCATTAAGAATGAAGGACTCTAAAAAAGTCCTAGCCACTGATTTATACATGATACTAAAATCAACGATTTGTAACACTCGCATCCCCTGAAACTAACCGTTACTGATAACTCATCATTTTTGGAGACGTCCGATTAATAAATGTTGTTTATTTTGCGTAGGTGTTGCCTGTCTGCAAGACTTTAAATTTTGATGTGTTAACGCATAGCTGCCATTTCTCACTCGTGATCAAATTGCTCCATATAATCAAGAGGCCATTAATTTCTGGATTCATTCGAGTTATCATGACTAACAATTGCTTTCTTTCATCCAGAAAGCGGATGGTCTCACAGCTGTGCAATGTACAAAAATGTAACCAACACATAATCATCATTGATAGTTGAGTAGCAAAAACTGGATGTAAGTATCAAAGCAGACGAAATGAATGATAAAACAAGGAAACACTGGAGCTGGCGGCAAAGTTTGTTGAGCACAAGGCAATATCGATCGATAGACAAGGCTGAAAAAAATATCAATAAAAAAAAACAAATAAAGCAAAAACAAAACAACCCCCAACCCCCCCCCCCCCCCCCATATACCCGTATTTTAAAATTTGTCAAGTTACGCCATGTATGTAAACGTCGGCCAGATCCCTAGTACTTCTAATATCGATACATGAACCATGACCCTCATGTCCTAGGTAAGAGAGTTTTTCACAAGATGAGTTTCATTTTAATCGATCGATATTTGAAGGACGAGTTTTTTGGCCAACATTTTAAGCACGAGTTTATATTCAGAGTGAAATGCAACTAGAAATGCACACGTCACTCAACAGGGTCTTCATCACATGGCTCTACTCGGCTATCACTGGTTAGAAAGAATGAAATATGAATTGTCACTTTATCTTTTTTCTTCTTCTTCTTTCTTCCTTTCTTCTTTCTTCTTCTACTCTTCTTCTTCTTCTTCTTTTCTTTCTTTCTTCTATTCTTCTTTTCTTCTTCTTCTTCTTCTACTCTCTCTACTCTATACTTCTTACTCTCTATACTCTACTACTTTCATACTACCTACTTCTTACTACTTCTACTACTACTACTACTACTACTACTTCTACTACTACTACTCTCTATACTACTACTCTATCTACTTACTACTCTACTACTACTACTACTACTACTACTACTACTACTACTACTACTACTACTACTACTATACTACTACTACATACTCTACATACTACTACTACTATTACTACTACTACTACTACTACTACTACTACTACTACTACTACTACTACTACTACTACTACTACTACTACTACTACTACTACTACTACTACTACCTACTACTACTACTACTACTTACCTACTACTACTACTACTATACACTACTACTACTACTACTACTACTACTACTACATACTACTAACTATACTACTACTAACTACTACTACTACTACTACTACTACTACTATACTACTACTCACTACTACTAACTATACTACTACCTACTACTACTACTACTACTACTACTACTACATACTACCTACTACTACACTACTACTACTACTACTACCTACTATAGCTGCTGACTACTACTATACACTACCTACTACTACTACTACTACTACTACTACTACTACTACTACTACTACTACTACTACTATTACTACTACTACTCCTACCAATACTACTACTACCCCAGCACTACTACTACTACTTCTAATTCTACCACTACTTCTTTTTTTCACTGTTCTATCGCTTGGTCAATAGAACCAACAAAGAAAACTACGTGAAATTTAAACGTTGGTTATATAAAATCTATTGATGCAATGTGTTTATTTTTTTTTAATCATAACACCTGCCAGCCGATATAACGTGTTAACGCACAAAAGTATGTGTAACATTGATTGTTTATAGTATTATTCATATTGTGAACAAATTTTCATCAACCCCAAATGAAAATCAGAAACTTCATTCTTGAAAACAAAAACAACTGTGTCTGTTGAGGCCTAAGTTTGCCTACACAGGCCGCAATTCTTCTTCTTCTTCTTCGTCTTCTTCTTCTTCTTCTTCTTCTTCTTCTTCTTCTTCTTCTCTCTCTCTACTCTCTTTCTCACTCTCTCTCTCTCTCTCTCTCTCTCTCTCTCTCTCTCTATATATATATATATATATATATATATATATATATATATATATATATATATCTCAATCAAACTTACTCACACAATTTACAAAACATACAATATAGTGATGAATACTCATAAAAATGGCTGACTGAAAACAATAACTAAGATCTGATTGACGTCCAAAGAGAACTAGATAACCACGAACTCTCAGGTAGACGTCATTGTGTAAACAATTATAATGATTGGTAAATATAGAAAACTACACAGGTTTTATTAGAATAAATAATTACAAAAACCTGATGACGTCAATTTCGTTCAACTATGCCTGTATTTGTTTATATAAAAGTATTGATGTCAATACACAAAACTATGTGTTACGTTGATTGTTTTTAGTATCATTCATACTTTAAGATATTAAAATCAACTAAAAATTCAAAATCGGAAACTTTATTCTTGAAAACAAATTCAACTGTGTCTGCTCATGCCTTAGTTTGCCTACACTGGCCGCCATTCTCGTATCTCTCTCTCTCTCTCTCTCTCTCTCTGTCTCTCTCTCTCTCTCTCTATCTATCTATCTCTCCCTCTCTCTCTATCTATCTATCTCTCTTTCTCTCTCTCTATCTATCTATCTATCTATCTATCTATCTATCTATCTATCTATCTATCTATCTATCTATCTATCTATCCATCTCTCTTTCACACACACATAGATTCTCTTTCACACACACACACACACACACACACACACACCCACACACACACTCACTCACTCACTCCCATAAAACGGGTCAAAAGGAATGTGGGACTTTGTATTGGATAATCTAATCTACTAACACAATACACGTCAACAGTCGTAACGTCACTTCCCTCTTAATGACGCATGGTAACTTAGTAACTGTCTCTAAACAATCAGAACAATGGCGGACGCCCTAATGAAATATTTCTCCGACGATCATAAAAGCGTATACAAAGGAAAAAAAAAACAGTTTAAATCTGATCATGTTTTGACTTTAATACATTCTGATCACAAGAATTATGAAAAAGTTTTAGCCAGCATGAAGAATAAAACGTAAAGATTTTCTCTGTTTAGAACCACGATGGCTGCCGTTGCTGGGCGACGTGACATCAGACAATTGAATCCAATTCACAACACTTACAATTTAGTGAAAAAAGCTCATAAAAATGGCTGACAAAAAACAATAACTTAGAGCTGATTGACGTCAATAGACACCTAGATAACCACGAACTCTCTGGCAGTCGTCATAATGTAAACAATTATAATGATTGGTAAACATAGAAAACTACACAGGTTTTATTAAAATAAATAATTACAAAAACCTGATAACGTCAATTCTCCATCCCTGTATTTGGTTATATAAAACTATTGATGTCAACAGGATATAACATGTAAATACACAAAAATATGTGTTACGTTGATTGTTTATAGTCTTATTCATACAGTTTATTGATAATTGCTCATAAAAATGGCTGATTAAAAATAATAACTAATATCAGAGTGACGTCAATAAAGACTTTGATAACCACGAATCTCGGGCAGTCGTCACACTGTACACAATTATTATAATGATTGGCAAACATAGAAAACTACACAGGGTTTGCAATCGATGGCATGTGTTTTAGTAAATTACGCACTGTTCTACCGCTTAATCAATAGAACCAACACAGAAAACTACGTGAAAATTTAAACGTTGGTTATATAAAATCTATTGATGCAATGCGTTTAGCTTTTTTTAATCATAACATCTGCCAGCCAGATATAACGTGTCAACACACAAAAGAATGTGTAAGGTTGATTTGTTTATAGTATTATTCATACTGTTAACAAATTTCAATCAACTCCAAATGAAAATCAGTGACTTTATTCTTGAAAACAAAAACAACTGTGTCTACAAGGTAATTCATCTCTCTTTTCAGATAACCTTAACAAACTAATATTACTTTCCTTTTTCTTTGTCACCCAGCTGTTCAAATAATTCAAATATGTTTTTTCGAGATTTACCTCAACTCTTTTCAATATGTATATTTCATGTGAGAGCAAGATGTTCATTTAGGTCAATTTAGGTAACCTAAAAATGGAATTAGTCTTTTACTTATTGTACGAACTAGTAATCTTTTAGTTTCAGCTTGATATGATAAGTCTTCATTAGTTTTCTTCCATGCCCATGCTATTCTTAACATCCTTCGGAGAAACCACATTTCTACTGTCTCCCGTTTCTTTCTAATATATTCTATAATTTTCCCACTTTTACAGCCATATAATAAAACTAACCACACATGGGCCTTCAATACCTTATTATTATTATTATTATTATTATTATTATTATTATTATTATTATTATTATTATTATTATTATTATTTATTATTATTATTTATTATTATTATATTATATTATTATTATTATTATTATATTATTATTATTATTATTATTATTATTATTATTATTATTATTATTATTATTATTATTATTTATTATTATTATTATTATTATTATTATTATTATTATTATTATTATTATTATTACTACTGCTACTTCTACTACTACTACTACTACTACTACTACTACTACTACTACTACTACTACTACTACTACTACTACTACACTACTACTACTACTACTACTACTACTACTACTACTACTACTACTACTACTACTTACTACTACTACTACTACTACTACTATATACTACTACTACTACTACTACTATACTACTACTACTACTACTTCTAGTACTACTACTACTACTACTACTACGACTACTGCTACTTCTACTACTACTACTACTACTACTACTACTACTACTACTACTTTCGAGATTTACCTCTTCTCTTTTCAATATGTATATTTCATGTGAGAGCAACATGTTCATTTATGTCAATTTAGGTAACCTAAAAATGGGATTAGTCTTTTACTTATTGTACGAACTAGTAATCATTTAGTTTCAGCTTGATATGATACGTCTTTATTAGTTTTCTTCCATCCCATGCTATTCTTAACATCCTTCGGAGAAACCAGATTTCTACTGTCTCCAGTTTCTTTCTAATATCTTCTATAATTTTCCCACTTTCACAGCCATATAATAATATTAACCACACAAAGGCCTTCAAAACCTTATTATTATTATTATTATTATTATTATTATTATTATTATTATTATTATTATTATTATTATTATTATTATTATTATTATTATTATTATATATTACTACTACTACTACTACTACTATCTACTACTACTACTAACTACTACTACTACTACTACTACTACTACTACTACTACTACTACTACTACTACTACTACTACTACTACTACTACTACTACTAATACTACTACTACTACTACTACTACTACTACTACTACTACTACTACTACTACTACTACTGAGCTCGAGGAGGACATAGATGTAGAGTCACATAGGGCAAAGATCAAGGAAGTCTACATAACAACTTGCCACGAGGTATTGGGTGTGAAGAAATCGGAACATAAAGAATGGATAAGTCCAACCACCTTGGACCTTATTGGAATTAGTCTTTTACTTATTGTACGAACTAGTAATCTTTTAGTTTCAGCTTGATCTGATACATCTTCATTAGTTTTCTTCCATGCTCATGCTATTCTTAACATCCTTCGGAGAAACCACATTTCTACTGTCTCCAGTTTCTTTCTAATACCTTCTATAATTGTCCCACTTTCACAACCATATAATAACTCTAACCACACATGGGCCTTCAATACCTTATTATTATTATTATTATTATTATTATTATTACTACTACTACTAAGACTACTACTACTACTACTACTACTACTTACTACTACTACTACTACTACTATACTACTCTACTACTACTACTACTACTACTATACTACTACTACTACTACTACTACTACTACTACTACTACTACTACTACTACTACTACTACTTACTACTACTACTACTATCTACTACTACTACTACTACTATCTACTACTACTACTACTATACTACTACTACTACTACTACTACTACATACTACTACTACTACTACTACTACTACTACTACTACTACTACTACTACTACTACTACTACTACTACTACTACTACTACTACTACTACTACTACTACTACTACTACTACTATACTTACTACTACTACTACTACTACTATACTACTACTACACTACTTACTTCTACTACTACTACTACTACTACTACTACTACTACTATACTACTACTATCTATCACTACTGAGCTCGAGGAGGACATAGATGTAGAGTCACATAGGGCAAAGATCAAGGAAGTCTACATAACAACTTGCCACGAGGTATTGGGTGTAAAAAAATCAGAACATAAAGCATGGATAAGTCCAACCACCTTGGACCTTATTGAAAAGAGGAGAATAAAGAAGGAACAAGTGAATGCAAGCCGATCAAGGGCTTCACGACTGGATGCACATGGGTGACGTCAATAAAGACCTAGATAACCACGAATCTCGGGCAGTCGTCACAATGTACACAATTATTATTATGATTGGTAAACATAGAAAACTACACAGGTTTTGCAATCGATGGCATGTGTTTTAGTAAATTACGCACTGTTCTACCGCTTGATCAATAGAACCAACACAGAAAACTACGTGAAGATTTAAACGTTGGTTATAAAATATCTATTGAGGCAATGCGTTTATTTTTTTTAATCATAACATCTGCCAGCCTGATATAACGTGTCAACACACAAAAGAATGTGTAAAGTTGACTCGTTTATAGTGTTATTCATACTGTTCACAAATTTCAATCAACTCCAAATGAAAATCAGTGACTTTATTCTTGAAAACAAAAACAACTGTGTCTACTAGGTAATTCATCTCTCTTTTCAGATAACCTTAAAAAAACTAATATTACTTTCCTTTTTCTTTGTCACCCAGCTGTTCAAATAATTCAAATATGTTTTTTCGAGATTTACCTCAACTCTTTTCAATATGTATATTTCATGTGAGAGCAACATGTTCATTTATGTCAATTTAGGTAACCTAAAAATGGGATTAGTCTTTTACTTATTGTACGAACTAGTAATCATTTAGTTTCAGCTTGATATGATACGTCTTTATTAGTTTTCTTCCATGCCCATGCTATTCTTAACATCCTTCGGAGAAACCAGATTTCTACTGTCTCCAGTTTCTTTCTAATACCTTCTATAATTGTCCCACTTTCACAACCATATAATAATACTAACCACACATGGGCCTTCAAAACCTTATTATTATTATTATTACTACTACTACTACTACTACTACTACTACTACTACTACTACTACTACTACTACTACTACTACTACTACTACTACTACTACTACTGAGCTCGAGGAGGACATAGATGTAGAGTCACATAGGGCAAAGATCAAGGAAGTCTACATAACAACTGGCCACGAGGTATTGGGTGTAAAGAAACCAGAACATAAAGAATGGATAAGTCCAACCACCTTGGACCTTATTGAAAAGAGGAGAATAAGGAAGGAACAAGTGAATGCAAGCCGAACAAGGGCTTCAAGACTGGATGCACAAGAGTGACGTCAATGAAGACCTAGATAACCACGAATCTCGAGCAGTCGTCACAATGTACACAATTATTATTATGATTGGTAAACATAGAAAACTACACAGGTTTTGCAATCGATGGCATTTGTTTTAGTAAATTACGCACTGTTCTACCGCTTGATCAATGGAACCAACAAAGAAAACTACGTGAAAAATTATACGTTGGTTATATAAAATCTATTGAGGCAATGCGTTTAGTTTTTTTAAATCATAAAATCAGCCAGCCAGATATAACGTGTCAACACACAAAACAATGTGTAAGGTTGACTCGTTTATAGTATTATTCATACTGTTCACAAATTTCAATCAACTCCAAATGAAAATCAGTGACTTTATTCTTGAAAACAAAAACAACTTTGTCTACTAGGTAATTCATCTCTCTTTTCAGATAACCTTAAAAAACTAATATTACTTTGCTTTTTCTTTGTCACCCAGCTGTTCAAATAATTCAAATATGTTTTTTCGAGATTTACCTCTTCTCTTTTCAATATGTATATTTCATGTGAGAGCAACATGTTCATTTATGTCAATTTAGGTAACCTAAAAATGGGATTAGTCTTTTACTTATTGTACGAACTAGTAATCATTTAGTTTCAGCTTGATATGATACGTCTTTATTAGTTTTCTTCCATCCCATGCTATTCTTAACATCCTTCGGGAGAAACCAGATTTCTACTGTCTCCAGTTTCTTTCTAATATCTTCTATAATTTTCCCACTTTCACAGCCATATAATAATATTAACCACACAAAGGCCTTCAAAACCTTATATTATTATTATTATTATTATTATTATTATTATTTTATTATTATTATTATTATATATTATTATTATTATTATTAATTATTAATATTATACTACTACTACTACTACTACTACTACTACTACTACTACTACTACTACTACTACTACTATACTACTACTACTACTACTACTATATATTACTATACTACTACTCTACTATATACTATACTACTACTAATACTACAACTACTACTACTACTACTACTACTACTACTACTACTACTGAGCTCGAGGAGGACATAGATGTAGAGTCACATAGGGCAAAGATCAAGGAAGTCTACATAACAACTTGCCACGAGGTATTGGGTGTGAAGAAATCGGAACATAAAGAATGGATAAGTCCAACCACCTTGGACCTTATTGGAATTAGTCTTTTACTTATTGTACGAACTAGTAATCTTTTAGTTTCAGCTTGATCTGATACATCTTCATTAGTTTTCTTCCATGCTCATGCTATTCTTAAATCCTTCGGAGAAACCACATTTCTACTGTTCTCAGTTTCTTTCTAATACCTTCTATAATTGTCCCACTTTCACAACCATATAATAACTCTAACCACACATGGGCCTTCAATACCTTATTATTATTATTATTATTATTATTATTACTACTACTACTAAGACTACTACTACTACTACTACTACTACTATATTCTACTATACTATCTACTACTACATACTACTACTACTACTTACTATATACTTACTACCTACTACTACTAATACTACTACTAATACTAACTACTATATACTACTACTATATACTAATACTACTACTACTACTACTACTACTACTACTACTACTACTACTACTACTGCTACTACTACTACTACTTCGACTACTACTACTACTACTACTACTACTACTTACTGAGCTTGAAGAAGACATAGATGTAGAGTCACATAGGGCAAAGATCAAGGAAGTCTACATAACAACTTGCCAAGAGGTATTGGGTGTAAAGAAATCGGAACATAAAGAATGGATAAGTCCAACCACCTTGGACCTTATTGAAAAGAGGAGAATAAGGAAGGAACAAGTGAATGCAAGCCGAGCAAGGGCTTCAAGACTATACACAAGAATGACGTCAATAAAGACCTTGATAACCTCGAATCTCGGGCATTCGTCACAATGTACACAATTATCATTAGGATTGGTAAGCATAGAAAACTACACAGGTTTTGCAATCGACGGCATGTGTCTTAGTAAATTACGCACTGTTCTACCGCTTGATCAAAGAGCAGTATCGAGCCATAGCTAAGGAAGTCAAAAGATATGTGAAGAAAGACAAGGAAGCAATCATGAACAGACTTGCAGAGAAAGCAGAAGCAGCAGCGACAGGAGGACACATGAGGATTCTTTATCAAACTACCAAGACACTTGCTGGAAAATATGGGAAACCAGAGGTGCCAGTCAAAGACAAGGATGGGAAAACTATCTTTGGAAAGAGGCTCAATCTGAACGATGGAGGGAACATTTCAACTGCCTTCTGAACAGACCGCCACCAGACAACCAGCCAGAAATTTTGCCTGCAAGGAATGAGCTACCAATTTGCTGTGATCCACCATCGATAGCAGAGATTGTGGGTGCCATTAACAAGATGAAAAGGGGGAAAGCTGCTGTACCAGACCAGATTCCACCGGATGCTCTAAAAGTTAATGCTGAAAGAAATGCTGAGGCCCTGCACCCACTATTTGAGAGAATCTGGAATAACAAGATATTCCCAAAGGATTGGAAGGAAGGACATCTTATCAAGCTTTCAAAGAAAGGGGACCTCAGTAATTGTAATAATTATCGAGGAATCACTCTTCTTTCTATCACAGGAATGGTTTTCAACCGTATTATTATAGATAGAATTAAGAATGCAACAGATGCTAAACTGCGGGACGAACAGGCAGGTTTTCTGACAAACCGTTCCACCACCGACCAGATTGCCTCTCGGCGAGTCATAGTGGGACAGTCTATAGAATGGAACTCTCCTCTTATTGTCAAGTTTCTGGATTACGAGAAGGCTTTTGACAGTATTGACCGAGCAACATTGTGGAAAATTCTGGCACATTATGGACTCTCGGAAAAGATAGTAAACCTCATTAAGGAAATGTGTGAAGGATCAAGTTGCAGATTTGTACATGAAGACAGTTGACAGCCTTGAAATTAAGACGGGTTTCAAGCAAGGATGCTTGCTCTCACCATTCCTGTTCATCCTTGGCATTGGTTGGCTAATGAAGGAAACCTCCAAAGTGCGAAGAAATTGGATACAGTGGACCCCCTGAACAAAGTTGGATGATCTGGATTTTGCAGATTATCTGGCACTTTTGTCCCACACCCAGGACCAGATGCAAGCAAAAACCACAATTATAAACAACCTCTCGGAATCAATTGGTCTAAGAATTCACCCTGCAAAGTCAAAGGTCTTGAGGATAGGTACGCGTCAAAGGGAGCAGATCAAAGTAAAAGATCAGGAACTATAACTCGGAAGTATAATTGACAAGGATGGAGGCACGGAAGCAGAGGTGAAAGCACGAATAGGAAAGGCACAGGCTGCATTCACATCTTTGAACAAAGTTTGGAGAACTAAAGATTTCTCCCTTTGACTAAAGCTAAGACTTTTCAACTCAAACGTGAAGTCTGTCCTACTGTATGGATGTGAAACTTGGAACGCATCACATGCATGTATAAGGAGGGTAGATATTTTCGTAACAGGTGCATGCGTAAGCTACTCAGAATAAAATGGATAGATAGAATAAAAAATGAAGCAGTATGGAAAAGAACACAGCAGAAACCAGTGGGAGAGGAAATAGGAAGAAGACGATGGAGGAGGATTAGACACACGCTAAGAAAGAATGACTCCACTATAACAAAGAAAGTATTGGACTGGAACCCTCAGGGCAGAAGATCAAGGGGAAGGCCACGAGGAACATGGAGAAGAATTAAAGAAGCTGATATACAGAGAAGTGATAAGACCTGGAATGAGATTTTTAAAAAGTTAGCTCAGGATAGAGAAGGATGGAAACTGTTTGTCTGTGGCCTATACCCTGACCCAGGGTGAAAAAGGCAATGATGATGATGATGATGATGATGATGATATAATATGGTATCAATGTCATGAAAATGTAACGCTAAAAAGGTAGTGCTTTACCAATGATTATCACACTATCAATAGATTTTGCCTCTCTCATCCTTCTGGGCAGACTATTCCACACAAGGGCCCTGTTTGGGTGAAGGCACCCTCGACAGAAATTTTATAAGAATTACTATTTCTAAGAGTACACTGAGCTCGTTTTGTCAGTCGACAACAAGATCAAACGTCTATTATAGAATCACTTTCGCCTAGATTGAGTACATCACCCCATTAACCCTCTACTTACCAACTATAGGAAAATCCTCACATTCTTTTCGATACAACCAACAATTTTGTAATTCAAATTTCTCTTTTACATCATAAGACTTAAAGAAAATGAACAGTGTGTTGTTGAGCATGTTGGCTACAAAAATTATTTATCGCAAGTACTTTTGTGTTTGAGTGATAAAAATATAATTTTATGTTATTTTGGTGCAAGGTTTTGGGGAAAATCCTGAAAATGGCTGGTACGGAGAGAGTTAATGCTCAGTGGTATCGGTATCAATAAAGAGTGGCTTTCCAAACTCCGTTTGTCAAATTTTGAAATATTGAGGATTATTTCCTCTAAAATTCGGTTTATTAATTTATCTTAACAAAACTTCAAATTCACGAAAAGATTAAGGTATTCAGGCGCCATTAAATGTTTAAAATAATGTTTACGTTTCAATTAATCTCATGGATGGAAAATCTCAAAAAGTATACAAATCGACTTAACGAGTTTTGGAAAATCTGCCTTCAATTGAAGTGGAATGGCTCGATGTTCTAACTGATCAATTGCATGTCATTGACACCTGCTGATAATAGCACAGTCATATTCAACAATACACAAACACACACACACAAACACACACACACAAACACACACACACACAAACACAACACACTTCAGTTCCTTTTCGATTAAAGTGGCACGACTGTGTGTAAATAATTGGACTTGTTATACAAATAAATAACCTACCCTACCTTAATTGGATAATAACAAAGAGATTTAGTTTTACATTAATTGAAAACAATAGCCTTTGTATGCACAATCAATATCATGAGACCTGAGATTGCCGCAGGTTGATAATTGCACGCATACTGTCTCGCCATATTTTTGTTTTGCTTTTGTTTTTGTGTTTTTTGTTTTGTTTTTGTTTTGTGTTTTGTTTCTTTTTTCCACTTTTTTTACAAAAAAACTTGTGGGTACCCAGTAAGCGGTGGCTTACCAGACATATGGTCGGGATAAGTGTTTTTGAACCCTTTTTCAGGCGCCAGGTTATATTGACTTTCAGTTCATCCATTACAAGATAGGTAGGTCCTCTTGAGACGCCAACAAACCAACATGGTCATATGACGGTCAACTGGTTAGCCTTTGGCCGTTATTTATGAACTTAAGTGCCCCCACTAAAGGCCAAGGCTCTGATCAATTTGGATTTGTAGGTCCCGTCGATCTAATTTGCCGGGCTCTCTGTAAATGATTGGAACTGATATACAAATAAATTATCTACCTCACATTAATTAACACTCGATTTTGGATCGGAAGGTCCTGTGTTCGAGGTCCAAACGGCACATAGTTGTGTCCTTGGAACAAGCTCTTTACTCACATTATCTCAGCGTATTTAATTATAAAAAGAGAACTTGGCCGTCAACAACGTTTGCTTTGACCAGAAAACGAAATGTAATATTGCTAAACATGGGTCCTGTCTCGTCCTAAATGCTAAGTGTTGCAGTTGATTAGCGACCCCTTGTGAAGCGCTTTGAGCTCGTTTAGTGGATTTTGCTCAATATATTAAAAACATTCGGTAAATGACAAAGAGTTTCCGTTTTTAGCCTAGCAGAAAACATAAACCTCTGTAGATCTACGCCATTGGTATGATGTGACTGGAAAATGTCTTTGTATGCTGTTCGCCATCAGTATCGTGTTACTGGAGATAGCAGGGTTTTAACAGAATATGTAAACAAACCACTCAAATATTATTTGATTCTTTTTGATGATTGAAATTACATACCTCGTGATAGATCATTCTCAAGATAAATCAACTATACAGGATACGCCTGCAAAACAAACATACAAAACAGTATAGCATCTCCAAACCAAACCACCAAAGATGGAACGGCAAAACAACAACGGGCGTCAGAAATAAATACAAATGCAGAACCAGGACAACGTGATCACTACAGGGTAATTGAATCAACACATTATTTACTAGCCATACATGCTCAGAAACACACACACACACACACACATACACACACACACACACACACACACACACAAAGAGAAACAAACATACGTCTCACACAATGTTATTATAAAACCATAAGATTATGTAAATTATACAAATCGTCGGTTAAAGCAACACACAGACGACTTTTTATTATTCTGTACGAATACATCTTGCAACGTACAGTATTGAACACAATCAACACAATATCTGACCCAAACTTGTATGTTTTATTGTGGAGAATGGATATCAGATTTGAGTGTGTTGGATACCATGTTTGAAGGTTTTATTGTGGAGAATGGATATCATATTTCAGTGTGCTGGAAAACATTATTGTAGGTGTCATTGAGTAGAATGAATATGGTATTTGAGTGTGATGAATACGAGGCTTGTATGTTTTATTGAGGAGAATGAATATTAAATTTGAGTGTACTGGATACCACGTTTGAAGGTTTTATTGACGAGAAAATCATGTAAGTGTGGCTTTAATTTGAATTTTAAGCATCTGGTTCATCCGCACATTAAACCGTTTTGAGACGATGGGTCACATACTTATTGTATAAATATCAAACTGTCTATCTCAAGTCATAGCAACCATTGACTAAATTGTGAAATGTGTGCTCAGAAGAAAAAATCTACTTCACATCACTCATCCAAAAATGTCCGCACTTCACAAAAAGAAATAAACTCACATCAGATGTAGACTCATGAACACGTATGTAGATACAAACCGCCAAAACCTACATACCAAAATCATACAAGAACAATCGGTTGCAAGAATTGAATATATTAATAATAATAATAATAATAATATAATAATAATAATAATAATAATAATAATAATAATAATAATAATGATAATAATAATAATAATAACGACTTTACAGGTCCTGAAGATTGCAAGAAACAATAGACTGCTGTATACAAAAAAGCACCACTTGATAACGTTTTATTTCTGTGCCTTTATTATTAAAGTTGAGCGTTTGTCATTGGATGTTTTCATGCCCTGTATTTATGATTTAGTTAAAGAACGAGAATTCAATAATTCTCTATAGTGGATCTGATTTTTCAACATATGTCATTATGTATTCCATGTATATTAGTAGTATATAGGGTTGTAAATAGTTAGAAACCGTTTTTTGACGGAGGATGAGGATGATTGTTTTTTTACCTGTTAATCGATATGTTGAGTTCGATGATGTATTGAATGGTATTGTTTTGAGTTCGATGCTGTATTGATTGGTATTTTGTTTTGATTTCGATGATGTATTGATTGGTATTTTGAGTTCGTTGTTGTATAGAGTGGTTTGTTTTTGAGTTCGATGTTGTATTGATTGGTATTTTGAGTTCGATTTTGTATTGCAAGGTCATGTGACCTACCTGAGCGTGTGTTTATTGAGTGTTCGATTTGCCATCGATGATGTATCGAATGTTTAATTGCGTAATAATAGGGCTATACAGCTGATTAAAAAGGATCCTATCCCGGTGTTATTAGGTTCCGACTGGTTCACCCGCGCCGCAGCGCCGCAGCGCAAATTGAGGTTACGCAGTACAGTCCAAGGACTCTAACGCTGAGCCGCGTTGTTCTTTTAAATTGGTTTCTTACTCCTGAGTCTAATGACTTATTAATTTAATCAATTAAAAGTCCATTGATTCCCTCAAAGGTCAAAGGGCAAATAGCTCAGGCGTCAGCCGCACAGCAGCGCCGCACAAAAAAATAGGTCAAGGTCATTCAGAGCAGCCGGTAGTCTAATTCATTTTTGATTGGTTCTTTCAAATTCTCCGATCTTGATCGGATATCATATTGTCATAGTTTCGTCCGTTTGATTGGTTCTTTGAAATATATTTTTGTCGGGACAGTGTCGTCGTAATATGAGTGGTCTTGTGAAAGCATTAATTCTCAATGTAGAACCAGATGAAATGTTCCATTGTGTTAGAACCGTGATAGATCATACCCATTGTATACCTTAAAAATGTCTGTTCTAAAAAAGGAAATTAAAAGTTCCCATGGGAACATTTCGTTAATGTGTTTTGCTATTTAAATATAACCTTATACACATCCGGCTTAATGCCACTCAACGCTATTCTCACATCAGTCTTGTTATGATTACAAATAATTACGTTCACAACTGGAAAATATACGTCGGTACTTGACACCATCGGAATGTCTCTCGCACAAATAATTACGCACACATCTGGAAAATAAATGTCTCTCGCGTTCTTCAAACGTACTATCTCGCTTTCATCTTAACCAATTATTTACTTTCCAGCCCTCGCCAGAAAATAATTACCTGTTTTACAGTCATGAGAAAATATTAGCACTTTCTAAAAAATTCCGCGTAACGGGTAGTCGAACTTGAAACTTTTAAGATACGAAGCAAAGACCACGCCGCTGGACCACGCTATCGTATAAGGAGTGTTTATTCAATTCCCAGGTCTGACTCCTGGACTTAGAACTATTTTTTTAAAGAGAATTATTATAAACTTTCCCATGACAAATATCTACAAATCTCATTAGCTTTTGAGCGTGTTTCCACACCCACATCTGGAACACATTTACCCTCCCTGCTTGAGAGTTCACAGGCTTTATCGCCCTCTCGTGTTTATATTTAGATAAACCCGTTTTCAAACAACCTCGAAGATTATATATCGTGAGAAACAGTCTTGGTATTCGTTTTCTTTCTTACAACTGCACCTGGTGGTTTATTTTACGTTAAAAGTCAAAACCCTACGTTCTGACTGCTTTTTAAAATTATTATTGTTATTTTTTTTTTTAGATGTTCTCTCGTTTAAATACTGGTTTGTAATACAGTTACATTATTATCACCAGTCTTCTGATCGATAGGATAAAAGTGCGCTACCTAACCTCTAGAAGGGAACATCAATTGGTAGAGCTCTCGCTTTACACACAAAAGGAGTGGGTTCGAGTTTGTTTGTTTTGTTTTGTTGTTTTTATTCCCCCATCCATACAACACAATGATAAGGTAGCTAGGTCTGTTGGATCAAGCTGAAAGTACTTTTCGATAGTACATCTTTATTCCGTTCGTGTTATCACCCAATTGACAACGATGATTAGTTAATAGCGATCATCTCCAAGTGTAACCCCCCTCCTTCTTCATCTTTTACAGTCTAATTCAATAAATGGAATACAGCTGCTCTAAATAATTAGTTCGAGTTATTTAGTCATTCATCACAAGACTTCGCGAAAACGTTATAGAAAAAAAATACTATACTATCAACTTAAGTAACTGTGACTGTAATTTTGATTATCTCGCCTCATTGGACACTGCATTCTAAATATCTCATTTTATTTTGTGTCACCTCGCCATTACCATCGCATCATGAATTTAAAACTTCTAGCATCAAAAAAAAAAATTCCATTATTTAACTAAAAAAGATCTTGATATATACACATCTTCATTAAAAAAATAATTATCACTCGTGTCCAATGATGCGACCGTAAAGATAATTTACCCACCAAACGAAGAAGAGATAAATCAAAGATAGTGCAGGGTGTAACAAATACGAGTACATTCTTTTCGTTTCAAGAAGTGAACTCAACACTGAAATTATGATGAACACTTTTATTCGATTCAGATTATTGTTAATAGAAAAACAGATTAAAGTAGATACCATGTCAGTCAAATCCTCTTTCTTCGTATTCCCCTCCTCTCTTTGAAAACGGATTTTAGAATCGATGATACCAAACGACTATTTTTCGAATTAACAAATTATGATCTGGACTTAATAAACCGTAATCACAGACACGTTAGTAGTTGCATTGTCCTGATTTGGTGATGTCTGTGAATCTTAAATACGAAAATGTCCGAAAATAACACGATGTCACGCACAATTTTACTCGCGGTAATCAATGTTGATATATTTTTTTAATAATCATAGGTTCAAACTGACTTAAAATAGGTGTAATATCTCTATACAGATTTAATCATGAGAAGTTTTGTTTAATAGTTAAACGCCTTACCACTTATCAACGAAAGGGATCACCATATGAAATCGACACATGGTTAATTGGTGAATTTAGAAACAAAGTGTCTGTTTGCTGTCACCCTTGTCGTCTCAAACAATCAATTTTAAAGAATTATGTAGTTTTTCCAGTGATTTACTGTACTGGGATAGAAGAATTATCATGTATGGTTGTGTTGTTTTGTTTTTTTCTTGGGTCATTTTTCTAAAGCGGGTCTTGTAGTTTGTAATTTCCGTCTTAAATGCCATTTGCTTTATTTTTAAAAATAAGACGACGGAGAATTTTATTTAATGCAATTAAAGTAGGTCTCGTTCTTGTCTAGGTCTGGTAAAATAAATGAGATGACGTCATACACTTAATACAATCCCCGTAGACAATGTTGATATTGTAGAAACCTCCGGTATAGAGATTAGAACATGAATTCGAAATCAAGGCGTTTTGGTATGGTAGTTAAACAATCTATCCATCGACCAATTAAAGCCTCTTCACTATGTGAATACGACTTGTAGATGGATGCAATAGGAGGTGACTGTTTTCATTGAAATTTCACGTAGGATCAATTAAATAGAAATACGACCGATAAGCAATGTCCATGTGTCCACACGAGTTAAACCCAATATCATGTTTTACAGTCATATTCTCTTTACCCAATATCATTTTTGGAAACATTTTGATTGGGTTAATGTAAAATTTACATCTGAATCAAAACTAAAAAGAATTGGTGACAAAAGCTTTTTTAAAACTCCAACAACTTTTAACACACCGACTTATTTAACTTGGCTGCTTTTTAATAAAAAATATTCTTGTCTGATAAAATACTTGTACCCGTCATTTTCAACATGCGGCGGGTTTCGTGTTTTGTATCATGGACTTTTTTTTCGCAGCAAGAAATAAATAAATGAAACACAACAATCATTACAATACACAATATTGATTGATCAATTACTTAATACAATTACATGTCCTTGCCAAGTTACTCACTTCGTGAAATAGATTTTGATGAAAAAAAATGAAAAGACAATTCCATCACTTCATGTCCTATATTATGGTTATCATACCAAGACATAACCTAATTGAAAATGTAACAAAAATTTTGTGTAGGAATAGTAAATTTTATAAACCAGGTAGACATTATCTCTATTTATGACATTAAACCATGAATGTTTTTAACGCACATTTTCAGGGTTTGACACTATATTTACTGTACTTCTCCAGTAACATTGTCGAAGTTTTTAGATATTTGATACCACAACACTTTTAGATAACAGCTGGTGTTTTTTCCTCAAATTTTATCGATCTGAGCAGATAATATATTTTATCCCAGTGAAACGCTGTCCTAACAGCTGCTATATTTTTTTAAGATGATAACCCAAATGATCAGTAACACCCAATGTGTAAGACGTAGACGTGCAGTCTTTTAGTCGGTAGTGTAATATCATACAAAAACATCTGTCAAATGCGTAGTAATACCTAATGGCGATTTACAAGACGGTCAAAATTTATTAAATGAAAGTTTTGAGGACAGAATATATCAATTGAACCTAAGAAATTAATTTTTTTCAAAGCCAAAATGTGTGTGATGTAATTGATTTTTTAAGCTAAAATTTATGAAATATAAACTCGATAGCAAAAATTTATCTAACCAAAACATTTGAAGTAAAACATTGTTGGCTAAAAATGTGAAGTTAAAGTTTTCTTACCAACATTTGGGAAGTAATCATTTTCAGGTCAAAGTTTATGAAATACAAACTGTATGACAAAAATGTATGAAACTAAAGTTTTTTTTTAATCGAAATAGTGTCTGGTGAAAAAAATAAATAAATAAAAATTAAAAGTTTTGTGGTCAAAATGAGTGAAGTAAAAGATTTTTCGACCAAAATTTATAAAATAAAAGTATTCGTGTAAAAATGTATGAAATGAATACTTTCTATCCAAAATCTATGCAATGAAATGTTTTTAGACCAAAATGTTTGTAGTAGTAGTATCTTGATAAAGTTTATGAATAAAGTATTATTTCTAACAAAAATATGTGAAGCAATAATTTTCCGACCAAATTGTCTGAAATGGACGTTTCCCAATCAAAATGTGAAAAGTAATAATGTTCTGACCCAATTATGAAATGAAAATTTTCTGTCAAAAATTGTATGAAATTAAATTTTTCTGGTCGAAATGTGTAAAGTAAAAGTTTTCTGACCAAAATATAATAATATTATGACCAACGGTTATGAGATCAGAATACATATTCTCTCCAAATTGTCATTCTATCAAAAAATTGTATGAAATTTAATTTTCTAATCAAAATGTGTGAAGTAAAAGTTTTCTGGTTAAAAACTGTATGAACGTTTGCCAGCAAAAATGTATGAATGTTTTCTGGCCAAATATATGAAGTAAACAATTTTTTAGGGGGTCAAAAATTATATATTTAGAATATTCTTTTGACAAAATTGTAGGAACGTCAAAACCACTGAAATAAAAGTTTTCAGGATAAATTTTATTAACGAAATTTTCCAGGCAAAATTTTGCGAAGTAACATTTGTCTGACCAAAAGATGTAAAGTATACTTTTTCTGACCAAAATGTGAGAAAATAAAATGTTTTCTACTAGAACTTCATAAGGTAAATGAAACTTTTTTTTTTGACACAAAACGTGTGTAGTAATAGTTTTTCTGTAAATGTATTGTATCATAAATTATTGAAACCGTTACAAAATAAAAGACTTTTCCATTTCTTTCGCTTTTTGAGGCCTTCTCGAGGATTTGACAAAGGCAGAAAGTTTTGAATTTTCAAAGTGCTGACTACTTACCCTGCAGAATTACCATTGACAGAGTAGAGACATAGCAGATATGACTGGTGATCCTATATTATTACAGACAGAAGCAGAGATGTCCTACAATTGTTGTAGAGGTGTGATGTCGGATACGACACCCAAAGTTTTGCCATAATTTTCAATTTTATTTTGTTACCATTAAAGTATAACGTTTTCAGTCGTCCTTCTAAAATTATCAATGACATGATTATTTTCGATCCCACAAAGGTTATGAGTAAACCTTTGTTCTCCCCCCCGGCAGGGGCCAAATAACCTCAACTACAGGCGTGCGGGCTATCCTTGAACAAGACAGTTCAAACCCTAGTTCAACCTATTTCCAAAAAAAAAAAAAAAAAAAAAACTCCTTACAAAACCTAAATGGTTTCGGAAGAGTTTATTCAAAACCAGCAGTTGAAGTTCAATCCTCTCTGTTTCACTCTTTTAGCTCCGAAAGTCGATGGAATCACTTCGTAGTTTAGTAAACCAAAACCAAAATCAAAACCAAAACCAAGGTCAATGTCACCCAAAAGATAAGATAAGGGATATGAAATAGAAATCTCACCAAAACGTGTAAGATTCGAACTATTTCCAATGAAAAAACAGTTTACCAAACCTGCATTTGAATTGCAACCCTCTCTTTTACACTGTTATAGCTCCAAAGGTCGCTTGAATTACTTAGTAGTTTAGTAAACCAAAACCAAAACCAACCCAAAAGATAAAATTAGGGTAATAAAGTGACGTCGACCCAAAATGAGTGGAATAAAAATTTTCTCGCAAAATACAGGAAACAAAAGTGATCTGACAAAAATACCAAAATGGAAGTTTTCTAACCAATTACGTGTGAAGTAAAATTTTCGTGACAAGAAATTTGTAAAGTTAGAGTTTAAGTTTTCTGGTCAAAATTTATGAAATAAGACTGTTCTGTTCAAAATCTATGAAATTTAGTTTTATAATGAAAAGAATTAATGAAATGAAGACTGTACACGCTAAAATGTATGAGAAAAAATATTCTGAACAAAATGTTTGAAATGAAAGTTTTCATGATAAATTTTATTGCGTAATATTTTATATCTGAATAATATATATGTACATAACGTTTATAGCTAAATTTTATGAACTAGCTTTTTGTTGTTGCTTTTTTTTTATTCTAATGTGTGAAGTAAAAGTTTTGGGCCCCAAAAAATTATTGTAAAGTAAAAGCAAAAGTTTTTCTGGCCAAATTGTGTACAATATAAATTTCCTGGCCAAAATTGATGAAATGAAAATTTTCTGTCCATATAATGTATGAAACGTTATCTTTCTAGTCAAAATGTATGAAGTAACGGTTTTCCGGGTAAAACAAATGAATTAAAAGTTTGCTTGCAAAAATGTGTACAATAAAAGTTTTATGGCTAAAGTATATAAAGTAACATTTTTCTGGCTCAAATGTACGATGTAGCGGTTTTCAGGACAAAATGTGTGAAGTTAAAGTTTCATAGCCCGAAATGTGTTATATAAATTATCAGTCAAAAAACCTGTGAAATAAAAATTTTAGGGTCAAAATTTAGGAAATTAAATTTTTCTAGCTAAAATGTATGAAATGTAAGGGTTTTTTTTTTACCAAAATGTGTATAGTAGAAATTTGTTGCTATGATAAAATCAATGTTTTGTGTGTGTCTGTGTGTGTGTGTGTGTGTGTGTGTGTTTCCCCCAAAAAATTATGAAATGCACGTGTTCTCGTCCTCAACGTAAAACAATTTCTTGTCAAAATTATAAAATAACTGTTTTCAAGCCAAAATATATAAATTGAAAGTTTTCTGACCAATGTAGATAATTGAAGTAATATATTTTTGGTCAAAGTAATTGAAGTAAAAGTTTTCTGGCAAAATATATATGAAATGAAAGTTTTCCGGTCGATATATTTGAGATAAAAGTTTTCTTGTCAATATGTGTTTAGTAATATTTTGATGACAAGATTAATGGGGTTTGTTTGTTTTTTTAACCCAAATTTATGAAAAGAAAATTTTCTAACCCCAAAAGGCGAAGAGAAATCTTTTTCTGGTCAAATCGTATAACATCAGTTTTCTGACCAAAATGTTTGATATGAAAGTTTTCTAGTCAAAATATTCCAAGTCAAAGTTTGTTGGGTTTTTTTTATTTATTTCTTTTTTTTTTAATTTGTTTATCATTTCTTTTTTTGCTGTTTCTTTCGAAATATTTATCTATTTATATATTTATTTTTCATTTGTTTTTTGTTTTGTTTTGATTTTTCTTTTGTCCCAAAATACATAAAGTAAAAGTTAGCTGGTCAAAATATATAAAATTTTAAAAAAATCTGATTGAAGTACGTGAAATAAATTTTTCTGGTCAAAATATAGGTTACTAGCGATTTTTGATGTTTCTTTAATAAAGCAGGTGGTCGGTTAACGAGGTCAAGAGATTTTCTTAAAGATCATTTGAAACCGCCATTTTGACCAGAAAAGTTTATTTCACGTACTTCAATCAGATTTTTTTTGGCGGTTTCAAATGATCTTTAAGAAAATCTCTTGACCTCGTTAACCGACCACCTGCTTTATTAAAGAAACATCAAAAATCGCTAGTAACCTATATTTTGACCAGAAAAATTTATTTCACGTACTTCAATCAGATTTTTTTAAAATTTTATATATTTTGACCAGCTAACTTTTACTTTATGTATTTTGGGACAAAAGAAAAATCAAAACAAAACAAAAAACAAATGAAAAATAAATATATAAATAGATAAATATTTCGAAAGAAACAGCAAAAAAAGAAATGATAAACAAATTAAAAAAAAAAAAGAAATAAATAAAAAAAAACCCAACAAACTTTGACTTGGAATATTTTGACTAGAAAACTTTCATATCAAACATTTTGGTCAGAAAACTGATGTTATACGATTTGACCAGAAAAAGATTTCTCTTCGCCTTTTGGGGTTAGAAAATTTTCTTTTCATAAATTTGGGTTAAAAAAACAAACAAACCCCATTAATCTTGTCATCAAAATATTACTAAACACATATTGACAAGAAAACTTTTATCTCAAATATATCGACCGGAAAACTTTCATTTCATATATATTTTGCCAGAAAACTTTTACTTCAATTACTTTGACCAAAAATATATTACTTCAATTATCTACATTGGTCAGAAAACTTTCAATTTATATATTTTGGCTTGAAAACAGTTATTTTATAATTTTGACAAGAAATTGTTTTACGTTGAGGACGAGAACACGTGCATTTCATAATTTTTTGGGGGAAACACACACACACACACACACACACACACACACACACAGACACACACAAAACATTGATTTTATCATAGCAACAAATTTCTACTATACACATTTTGGTAAAAAAAAACCCTTACATTTCATACATTTTAGCTAGAAAAATTTAATTTCCTAAATTTTGACCCTAAAATTTTTATTTCACAGGTTTTTTGACTGATAATTTATATAACACATTTCGGGCTATGAAACTTTAACTTCACACATTTTGTCCTGAAAACCGCTACATCGTACATTTTAGCCAGAAAAATGTTACTTTATATACTTTAGCCATAAAACTTTTATTGTACACATTTTTGCAAGCAAACTTTTAATTCATTTGTTTTACCCGGAAAACCGTTACTTCATACATTTTGACTAGAAAGATAACGTTTCATACATTATATGGACAGAAAATTTTCATTTCATCAATTTTGGCCAGGAAATTTATATTGTACACAATTTGGCCAGAAAAACTTTTGCTTTTACTTTACAATAATTTTTTGGGGCCCAAAACTTTTACTTCACACATTAGAATAAAAAAAAAAGCAACAACAAAAAGCTAGTTCATAAAATTTAGCTATAAACGTTATGTACATATATATTATTCAGATATAAAATATTACGCAATAAAATTTATCATGAAAACTTTCATTTCAAACATTTTGTTCAGAATATTTTTTCTCATACATTTTAGCGTGTACAGTCTTCATTTCATTAATTCTTTTTCATTATAAAACTAAATTTCATAGATTTTGAACAGAACAGTCTTATTTCATAAATTTTGACCAGAAAACTTAAACTCTAACTTTACAAATTTCTTGTCACGAAAATTTTACTTCACACGTAATTGGTTAGAAAACTTCCATTTTGGTATTTTTGTCAGATCACTTTTGTTTCCTGTATTTTGCGAGAAAATTTTTATTCCACTCATTTTGGGTCGACGTCACTTTATTACCCTAATTTTATCTTTTGGGTTGGTTTTGGTTTTGGTTTACTAAACTACTAAGTAATTCAAGCGACCTTTGGAGCTAAACGTGTAAAAGAGAGGGTTGCAATTCAAATGCAGGTTTGGTAAACTGTTTTTTCATTGGAAATAGTTCGAATCTTACACGTTTTGGTGAGATTTCTATTTCATATCCCTTATCTTATCTTTTGGGTGACATTGACCTTGGTTTTGGTTTTGATTTTGGTTTTGGTTTACTAAACTACGAAGTGATTCCATCGACTTTCGGGGCTAAAAGAGTGAAACAGAGAGGATTGAACTTCAACTGCAGGTTTTGAATAAACTCTTCCGAAACCATTTAGGTTTTGTAAGGAGTATTTTTTTTTTTTTTTTTTTGGAAATAGGTTGAACTAGGGTTTGAACTGTCTTGTTCAAGGATAGCCCGCACGCCTGTAGTTGAGGTTATTTGGCCCCTGCCGGGGAGAAGAACAAAGGTTTACTCATAACCTTTGTGGGATCGAAAATAATCATGTCATTGATAATTTTAGAAGGACGACTGAAAACGTTATACTTTAATGGTAACAAAATAAAATTGAAAATTATGGCAAAACTTTGGGTGTCGTATCCGACATCACACCTCTACAACAATTGTAGGACATCTCTGCTTCTGTCTGTAATAATATAGGATCACCAGTCATATCTGCTATGTCTCTACTCTGTCGATGGTAATTCTGCAGGGTAAGTAGTCAGCACTTTGAAAATTCAAAACTTTCTGCCTTTGTCAAATCCTCGAGAAGGCCTCAAAAAGCGAAAGAAATGGAAAAGTCTTTTATTTTGTAACGGTTTCAATAATTTATGATACAATACATTTACAGAAAAACTATTACTACACACGTTTTGTGTCAAAAAAAAAAGTTTCATTTACCTTATGAAGTTCTAGTAGAAAACATTTTATTTTCTCACATTTTGGTCAGAAAAAGTATACTTTACATCTTTTGGTCAGACAAATGTTACTTCGCAAAATTTTGCCTGGAAAATTTCGTTAATAAAATTTATCCTGAAAACTTTTATTTCAGTGGTTTTGACGTTCCTACAATTTTGTCAAAAGAATATTCTAAATATATAATTTTTGACCCCCTAAAAAATTGTTTACTTCATATATTTGGCCAGAAAACATTCATACATTTTTGCTGGCAAACGTTCATACAGTTTTTAACCAGAAAACTTTTACTTCACACATTTTGATTAGAAAATTAAATTTCATACAATTTTTTGATAGAATGACAATTTGGAGAGAATATGTATTCTGATCTCATAACCGTTGGTCATAATATTATTATATTTTGGTCAGAAAACTTTTACTTTACACATTTCGACCAGAAAAATTTAATTTCATACAATTTTTGACAGAAAATTTTCATTTCATAATTGGGTCAGAACATTATTACTTTTCACATTTTGATTGGAAAACGTCCATTTCAGACAATTTGGTCGGAAAATTATTGCTTCACATATTTTTGTTAGAAATAATACTTTATTCATAAACTTTATCAAGATACTACTACTACAAACATTTTGGTCTAAAAACATTTCATTGCATAGATTTTGGATAGAAAGTATTCATTTCATACATTTTTACACGATACTTTTATTTTATAAATTTTGGTCGAAAAATCTTTTACTTCACTCATTTTGACCACAAAACTTTTAATTTTTATTTATTTATTTTTTTTTCACCAGACACTATTTCGATTAAAAAAAAACTTTAGTTTCATACATTTTTGTCATACAGTTTGTATTTCATAAACTTTGACCTGAAAATGATTACTTCCCAAATGTTGGTAAGAAAACTTTAACTTCACATTTTTAGCCAACAATGTTTTACTTCAAATGTTTTGGTTAGATAAATTTTTGCTATCGAGTTTATATTTCATAAATTTTAGCTTAAAAAATCAATTACATCACACACATTTTGGCTTTGAAAAAAATTAATTTCTTAGGGTTCAATTGATATATTCTGTCCTCAAAACTTTCATTTAATAAATTTTGACCGTCTTGTAAATCGCCATTAGGTATTACTACGCATTTGACAGATGTTTTTGTATGATATTACACTACCGACTAAAAGACTGCACGTCTACGTCTTACACATTGGGTGTTACTGATCATTTGGGTTATCATCTTAAAAAAATATAGCAGCTGTTAGGACAGCGTTTCACTGGGATAAAATATATTATCTGCTCAGATCGATAAAATTTGAGGAAAAAACACCAGCTGTTATCTAAAAGTGTTGTGGTATCAAATATCTAAAAACTTCGACAATGTTACTGGAGAAGTACAGTAAATATAGTGTCAAACCCTGAAAATGTGCGTTAAAAACATTCATGGTTTAATGTCATAAATAGAGATAATGTCTACCTGGTTTATAAAATTTACTATTCCTACACAAAATTTTTGTTACATTTTCAATTAGGTTATGTCTTGGTATGATAACCATAATATAGGACATGAAGTGATGGAATTGTCTTTTCATTTTTTTTCATCAAAATCTATTTCACGAAGTGAGTAACTTGGCAAGGACATGTAATTGTATTAAGTAATTGATCAATCAATATTGTGTATTGTAATGATTGTTGTGTTTCATTTATTTATTTCTTGCTGCGAAAAAAAAGTCCATGATACAAAACACGAAACCCGCCGCATGTTGAAAATGACGGGTACAAGTATTTTATCAGACAAGAATATTTTTTATTAAAAAGCAGCCAAGTTAAATAAGTCGGTGTGTTAAAAGTTGTTGGAGTTTTAAAAAAGCTTTTGTCACCAATTCTTTTTAGTTTTGATTCAGATGTAAATTTTACATTAACCCAATCAAAATGTTTCCAAAAATGATATTGGGTAAAGAGAATATGACTGTAAAACATGATATTGGGTTTAACTCGTGTGGACACATGGACATTGCTTATCGGTCGTATTTCTATTTAATTGATCCTACGTGAAATTTCAATGAAAACAGTCACCTCCTATTGCATCCATCTACAAGTCGTATTCACATAGTGAAGAGGCTTTAATTGGTCGATGGATAGATTGTTTAACTACCATACCAAAACGCCTTGATTTCGAATTCATGTTCTAATCTCTATACCGGAGGTTTCTACAATATCAACATTGTCTACGGGGATTGTATTAAGTGTATGACGTCATCTCATTTATTTTACCAGACCTAGACAAGAACGAGACCTACTTTAATTGCATTAAATAAAATTCTCCGTCGTCTTATTTTTAAAAATAAAGCAAATGGCATTTAAGACGGAAATTACAAACTACAAGACCCGCTTTAGAAAAATGACCCAAGAAAAAAACAAAACAACACAACCATACATGATAATTCTTCTATCCCAGTACAGTAAATCACTGGAAAAACTACATAATTCTTTAAAATTGATTGTTTGAGACGACAAGGGTGACAGCAAACAGACACTTTGTTTCTAAATTCACCAATTAACCATGTGTCGATTTCATATGGTGATCCCTTTCGTTGATAAGTGGTAAGGCGTTTAACTATTAAACAAAACTTCTCATGATTAAATCTGTATAGAGATATTACACCTATTTTAAGTCAGTTTGAACCTATGATTATTAAAAAAATATATCAACATTGATTACCGCGAGTAAAATTGTGCGTGACATCGTGTTATTTCGGACATTTTCGTATTTAAGATTCACAGACATCACCAAATCAGGACAATGCAACTACTAACGTGTCTGTGATTACGGTTTATTAAGTCCAGATCATAATTTGTTAATTCGAAAAATAGTCGTTTGGTATCATCGATTCTAAAATCCGTTTTCAAAGAGAGGAGGGGAATACGAAGAAAGAGGATTTGACTGACATGGTATCTACTTTAATCTGTTTTTCTATTAACAATAATCTGAATCGAATAAAAGTGTTCATCATAATTTCAGTGTTGAGTTCACTTCTTGAAACGAAAAGAATGTACTCGTATTTGTTACACCCTGCACTATCTTTGATTTATCTCTTCTTCGTTTGGTGGGTAAATTATCTTTACGGTCGCATCATTGGACACGAGTGATAATTATTTTTTTAATGAAGATGTGTATATATCAAGATCTTTTTTAGTTAAATAATGGAATTTTTTTTTTTGATGCTAGAAGTTTTAAATTCATGATGCGATGGTAATGGCGAGGTGACACAAAATAAAATGAGATATTTAGAATGCAGTGTCCAATGAGGCGAGATAATCAAAATTACAGTCACAGTTACTTAAGTTGATAGTATAGTATTTTTTTTTCTATAACGTTTTCGCGAAGTCTTGTGATGAATGACTAAATAACTCGAACTAATTATTTAGAGCAGCTGTATTCCATTTATTGAATTAGACTGTAAAAGATGAAGAAGGAGGGGGGTTACACTTGTAGATGATCGCTATTAACTAATCATCGTTGTCAATTGGGTGATAACACGAACGGAATAAAGATGTACTATCGAAAAGTACTTTCAGCTTGATCCAACAGACCTAGCTACCTTATCATTGTGTTGTATGGATAGGGGAATAAAAACAACAAAACAAAACAAACAAACTCGAACCCACTCCTTTTGTGTGTAAAGCGAGAGCTCTACCAATTGATGTTCCCTTCTAGAGGTTAGGTAGCGCACTTTTATCCTATCGATCAGAAGACTGGTGATAATAATGTAACTGTATTACAAACCAGTATTTAAACGAGAGAACATCTAAAAAAAAAAATAACAATAATAATTTTAAAAAGCAGTCAGAACGTAGGGTTTTGACTTTTAACGTAAAATAAACCACCAGGTGCAGTTGTAAGAAAGAAAACGAATACCAAGACTGTTTCTCACGATATATAATCTTCGAGGTTGTTTGAAAACGGGTTTATCTAAATATAAACACGAGAGGGCGATAAAGCCTGTGAACTCTCAAGCAGGGAGGGTAAATGTGTTCCAGATGTGGGTGTGGAAACACGCTCAAAAGCTAATGAGATTTGTAGATATTTGTCATGGGAAAGTTTATAATAATTCTCTTTAAAAAAAATAGTTCTAAGTCCAGGAGTCAGACCTGGGAATTGAATAAACACTCCTTATACGATAGCGTGGTCCAGCGGCGTGGTCTTTGCTTCGTATCTTAAAAGTTTCAAGTTCGACTACCCGTTACGCGGAATTTTTTAGAAAGTGCTAATATTTTCTCATGACTGTAAAACAGGTAATTATTTTCTGGCGAGGGCTGGAAAGTAAATAATTGGTTAAGATGAAAGCGAGATAGTACGTTTGAAGAACGCGAGAGACATTTATTTTCCAGATGTGTGCGTAATTATTTGTGCGAGAGACATTCCGATGGTGTCAAGTACCGACGTATATTTTCCAGTTGTGAACGTAATTATTTGTAATCATAACAAGACTGATGTGAGAATAGCGTTGAGTGGCATTAAGCCGGATGTGTATAAGGTTATATTTAAATAGCAAAACACATTAACGAAATGTTCCCATGGGAACTTTTAATTTCCTTTTTTAGAACAGACATTTTTAAGGTATACAATGGGTATGATCTATCACGGTTCTAACACAATGGAACATTTCATCTGGTTCTACATTGAGAATTAATGCTTTCACAAGACCACTCATTTTACGACGACACTGTCCCGACAAAAATATATTTCAAAGAACCAATCAAACGGACGAAACTATGACAATATGATATCCGATCAAGATCGGAGAATTTGAAAGAACCAATCAAAAATGATTTAGACTACAGGCTGCTCTGAATGACCTTGACCTATTTTTTTTGTGCGGCGCTGCTGTGCGGCTGACGCCTGAGCTATTTGCCCTTTGACCTTTGAGGGAATCAATGGACTTTTAATTGATTAAATTAATAAGTCATTAGACTCAGGAGTAAGAAACCAATTTAAAAGAACAACGCGGCTCAGCGTTAGAGTCCTTGGACTGTACTGCGTAACCTCAATTTGCGCTGCGGCGCTGCGGCGCGGGTGAACCAGTCGGAACCTAATAACACCGGGATAGGATCCTTTTTAATCAGCTGTATAGCCCTATTATTACGCAATTAAACATTCGATACATCATCGATGGCAAATCGAACACTCAATAAACACACGCTCAGGTAGGTCACATGACCTTGCAATACAAAATCGAACTCAAAATACCAATCAATACAACATCGAACTCAAAAACAAACCACTCTATACAACAACGAACTCAAAATACCAATCAATACATCATCGAAATCAAAACAAAATACCAATCAATACAGCATCGAACTCAAAACAATACCATTCAATACATCATCGAACTCAACATATCGATTAACAGGTAAAAAAACAATCATCCTCATCCTCCGTCAAAAAACGGTTTCTAACTATTTACAACCCTATATACTACTTATATTGTCTTTCTTTGGGGTTTTTTTTCGTCGTTTGCTGAAGAAGGGATTTGATACCGAAACATTCCGTGTTTGGTTCGTTTTATTTTGATTTGTTATATTCATTTTGTTTATTTATTTTTACAGTCCTCAGGTTATTGTTGTCTAGAATATTTTTTGACTTTTTCCATAATAAGTATTGCCTTGTCGTGGAAGAGAGATCAAAACCGAATGTTGTGCAATGATAAATAGATCACTCTTTAAAATGACTGCATCGACGGAAAGCCAAAGGTTAGCTTATACTAAACATGTGAATTATTAAGACCAAACTGATAAATCAACGAAGAGCTCCATAATATTAATTGAAGAATATCATTCAATTTTTTCCCCGAGATTTTTCTGTCCATGAGTAAGTTGAGACCTAATTATTTTAAAAAGTCAGAATTAATTGACACAAGTGCCTCCAGAAATGGATACGCGTGTATAATAATAATAGTAGTAGTAGTAGTAGTAGTAGTGGTAGTAGTAGTAGTAGTAGTAGTAGTAGTAGTAGTAGTAGTAGTAGTAGTAGTAGTAGTAGTAGTATGTAGTAGTAGTAGTAGTAGTAGTAGTATAGTTAGTAGTAGTAGTTAGTAGTAGTAGTAGTGTAGTAGTAGTAGTAGTAGTAGTAGTAGTAGTAGTAGTAGTAGTAGTAGTAGTAGTAGTAGTAGTAGTAGTAGTAGTAGTAGTAGTAGTAGTAGTAGTAGTAGTAGTAGATTTGTTGTAGTAGTATAGTAGTAGTTAGTAGTAGTAGTTAGTAGTAGTAGTAGTAGTAGTAGTAGTAGTAGTAGTAGTAGTAGCTGTAGTAGTATAGTAGTAGTAGTAGTAGTAGTAGTAGTAGTAGTAGTAGTAGTAGTAGTAGTAGTAGTAGTAGTAGTATTAGTAGTAGTTGTAGTAGTAGTAGTAGTAGTGGTAGTAGTGGTGGTAGTAGTAGTAGTAGTAGTATAGTAGTAGTAGTAGTAGTAGTAGTAGTAGTAGTAGTAGTAGTAGTAGTAGTATAGTAGTAGTAGTAGTAGTAGTAGTAGTAGTAGTAGTAGTAGTAGTAGTAGTAGTAGTAGTAGTAGTATATATTTATAGATATAGATAGATAGATAGATATATCGATAGATAGAAAGATAGATAGATAGATAGATAGAAAGATCGATAGATAGATAAATAGATAAATAGATAGATAGATAGATAGATAGATAGATAGATAGATAGATAGATAGATAGATAGAGAAGAGGGGGACAAAGGGGAGGGGGGGGGGCGGTAAGAGGTGGACCAGCCGAGAAATATGGAGAGAGACAGAGAGAGAGAATGAGAGAAAGAAGGAGAGAGAGATTGAGAGAGAGAGGAAGAGTATATAGCGTGATGATAGCTGGGTCTATATGTATATATAATGGGTAAATAAGTGGATGAGTAGACACAAAGAGAGATGAAAACGTTAGAAAGCAAGAAAAGTAGATGATTCTTCTTCTTCTTCTTCTTCGTTCCCGTCACGTCACATGGTCAGTCCGGTCTGGTGAATGAAGCCCACAGTGGTCCTGAGGTCGTCCTCACTTCCGTACAGCTTCTTTGAGTATGGGGTTGGGTCAGTCCAGAAGTTCCTTCTCAACTTGTTGTACTTTGGACATTCCATTAGGACATGATGTCCATTTTCATTTTCAAGTCCGCAGTCACATTGTCCAAATTCGAAGATAATCAGTAGTGAGATAGATAGATAGAGAGGTAGATAGATAGATAGATAGATAGATAGATAGATGGATAGATAGATAGATAAGTAGGTAGATAGGTAGAGCTGTAGTTGTAGTAGTATGAAGTGTAGTAGTAGTAGTAGTAGTAGTAGTAGTAGTAGTAGTAGTAGTAGTAGTAGTAGTAGTAGTAGTAGTAGTAGTAGTAGTAGTAGTAGTAGTAGTAGTAGTAGTGTAGTAGTAGTAGTAGTGTAGTATAGTAGTAGTAGTAGTAGTAGTAGTATAGTAGTAGTAGTAGTAGTAGTAGTAGTAGTAGTAGTAGTAGTATAGTAGTAGTAGTAGTAGTAGTAGTAGTAGTAGTAGTGTAGTTAGTAGTAGTAGTAGTAGTAGTAGTAGTAGTAGTAGTTAGTAGTAGTAGTAGAAGTAGTAGTAGTAGTAGTAGTAGTAGTAGTAGTAGTAGTAGTAGTAGTAGTAGTAGTAGTGATAGTAGTAGTAGTAGTAGTAGTAGTAGTAGGAGTTGGACATCAAGGCTGTATTGACTACTACTACTACTTCTACTACTATTATCAAGGACAAGTGGGCTTTCCCAGGTTTTTCGGTTTTTTAAATAATTACATAGGGGTCAAATGTGGGCTTTGCCCTCCCCCCTGAAAAGTTTTCGAGCGTCAATCTCGTTTATTTGCATCGTTATCGTTACAAACTGCCTTGTGTTTTAACCGAAAACACAATGTGTACATAAGTGTAAGTGGGCTATCCCTTCAAACATGGCTTCAACACGAGACATGTCGAATTCACGACTGAATGAAGATAACTCCCCACCAAACAACAATGCCATCATATCAGATAATGTTTTGCATTTCAATTGTCAGTGTAATGTGTTACGACGCATAAAACATATAATTTAAGGCAATAAGCATGTGTTTAATGTAGGAAAATTGATTAAACTGACTGCATGTGTGAGAGGGACAGCCCATCATTTCGCAACATACATGTCCATGTGTAAAATGGGATAGCCCATTTACCTAGGGATGGACTTATGTGCAAATTTGGGTGGGATAGCCCTTATTATATAATGTACATTCGTTGCTCAGTGATTCTATTTAAATATGGACAACTCGGCCAACCCACTTGTTATTAATAAAATAAGAGAGTTCTGTAATGAATTTGTTGCTTTCTTTTATGACTAGCATCGTCAAGTACAATTATTATTCCAAACAGAAAAACAATATTGAATAGTATTCGAGTAATTCGACATTTTATGGGATCGAAATCTTCAATGTTGATTTTCTCAGCAGTAAAATCTGGGATAGCCTACTTGTCCTTAAAAGCGTCCTATAGTGAGAACTAATCTCCCAAATCGTGTTTTAAAAATACTATCAAAGGAATTTCGTATGTGTGTTGTTTCATTTTGCTGAGAGGATAAATGATATTGATGGCAACTCGACCTGGAAGGGAAGCGAATACACTTATATTAAAAACTAAAAGCGATGAATTGAGTACATTCATTTTCATTTCACGTCGTTCGTTTGGCTCTCAGTTTGTTTGAACTTTTCACTCAGTCGCTTGGAGTTTTTGAGTGACGCCTCTCATTTTCTTTACCCTAAACGAACTGGAACCGAACGCGAATGTTTCGTCTCGGAATATTTTTTTTAGTTTCCTGTCAGCAAAATGAAACAAGACACTGCAATTTTTATTTATTGACAACACTCTTCTTACAAGCTATTTTTTAGAATTTCCTCCAAATATTCACACCCACCCCACAGAAAATAGACTTTCCCTAATCAAACAAATAAGTAACAAGGGTGCATTCTATTCAGAATGTTATTCAGTATCTATAACTGTAATCAAAGCATTTCTTTACATTCTGTGATGTACAAGAGAAATCAGAATGAGAATATTGTCTGTTGCATCGTAACGAATGTGACGAATTTCCTATCGGTGGTAAGGAAAGGGTTAAATACTGGAGGTGCTTAGATGAGTCATAAAATGGAGAGAAAGATGAAGGGAGTAAATGTGACTCATAAATAAGGGAACAACACAAAACAAACGACGTTTCGGCCTTTGACATTTTCAAGAAAAAGGCCGAATTGTCATGTTTATTGTGTTGTTTCCTTATTTATGATACACATTTACTCCTTTATCTTTCTCTCCATTAAAAAAAAAATATTGTTTTCAGAAAACATTCTGGATGATCAGTTCTCACTAAATAAATGGAAATGTATGATCAGTAAACATTTTAAAGGTGTGCAGGTAGCTTCCATATGTTTGTTGTGAGTAAATTACAGAAATGTATAGCGACTACACTCTGCCAATTCACGAACTGGGAATGAATGGAGATGAAAATGAATGTACTTAGTCTACAGACTAAGTCAGTCTCTTTATTGTTTTTAATAAGGAGCTTTAATATAGAGCAATATCCACTAAAGGTGCTCAAAGCGCCTTACAAACGATGCCTGTCTAACAGCGACACATAACACTTAGGGCGAGGAATGACGCCTATGCGATATTACAATTTTTTCAGACAGAGACCACGCTTTTAACGGCCAGGTACACATTTTACACCTGAGTTGGGTGAGAGAATGTGAGTAAAAAGCCTTATCCAAGGACTCAACTATGCGCCGAGCTAATCTCGAACCCAGGACGGTCCGATCAGAAAGCGAGTGTCAATACCACAAGCCTACATTATTTTGAGAATATAGGATCATCGTGATGAAAATCATGATTCCGTAGCTCTAGACACCCAGATAATTGACCTAGTTAGTCTGTGAAATTTTATAACTAAGTTTTATTTAGTCTGTTTAACAAAGGCATTTTGGTCAAAATAAATTACGCTTGAATTTATTGAAAAATATCGTCAACATGAGTATTCGTGGAAGGTAAAAAGCAAGGACTATTGTACTAAAATAAAGAGAGGAAGAGGAATCATACGACGACCTTGTGAATTTTGTACAAACATTTCATGATAGTGCTAATAAGGATACGGTAGCGTTTAAAATTTCCAATTTGAGAAATGCCTGGAGGAAACAACAAAAAAAGGGCCTGTTCTTCTTTATTCTTTTCCTATTTTTTCTTTTAAAGTGAGGAAATGATAACACAACGAAGAGCATTTTCAGTTTCCATTTTCATTTCAAAATGTAAAATGGCAACGCACATATGATTTTAACAATAAGACGAAAAATAGAAAATAGATGCAGCGACTGGTACGGGTAACGGTCAGTTTGCACTTTCGCACATGTGTAGACAAAAATCATGAGCGACTGACGCAGATATCGGGCCACAGTGACCCAGACGAGTCGCATCACCGGTGCAAAACTCAACTTAGATATTCAAGAGTCTGATTTTTGAATATGCATAACCACTAGGTTGCAGTAACACAGCCTTTGGGCCAAAAATTTATCATCTCTTGATGTAGGTAGCAGATTGATTAATATTGTGAGCTTTTAAAATTATTTACGGGAAAGGACAATTTATTAGATATTTACAAGAGAAGGATATTCTATAATGTTACGTAAACATCATAATGTACATTTAATTTTTGCATTTCGGCTTGATCTTGCCAGATGGGCCGATACATTTTCCACATTATTGACAAATGGCCACTGATCAATTTCTATTATTTAATAGGTTGCGTCTACCTACGGCCGAGTAAAACAACACTAGATTAGTTTTAAATGGCATTAATTAAAGTTCACAGCAATAAGATTGATATTAATCATCTGTACCCTCATTCACACAATATATTCCGCTCAATATGATTTCGAGTATTGATCACAATGGCATCTAGGTATTGAGTGAATAATTGTTAGTTCTGACTCTATAAGTACAGCAGTAGACAGAGACATCAAATGCCAGAGTCAGTTTCCCTCCATGAATTACCTGACAAGTCAATCCCTCATCGGGTATCTCGATCAATCTGGACAGCTTTGCAGGGATTCCATAGTGCCTGAGTAATTTACAAATACCCTTTTGATGTAGGCTGTCAAATGCTTAACGGTAGTAAAAATGTATATAGAGAGGATTGTTCTACAACAAGACACGGCGAAAGGTTTGGTCCTTGTTAAAGGTTCCTTACCTATACACTCATGCGTAAGAATAAGATAAGCATCAGATAGCGCTGTCTCTATAAAATAAAGATATTGCAATATCGTTTTACTGTTAATGTCATGGTGACCCAGACAAGGAAAATTTATTAATTTCATTTTCATTACTTTTTTATGAATTAAGTATTAGTGAACAAAACAAACAAAATCATAATTCGAAAGAGATTTTTAACAACACAAGTAACGCCGCCTCAGCCTGTGATAATATCATGTTGACCCAGACTAGGGAAAATATCAAAATAAAATTAATATCGTTTTCATCCTTCCAGATTTTTTGGTTTGATTTGTTTTTTGGAAAACTAAAACTTGTAGACAAAACAAACAGATCCAACAATATAGAAACTCATTAAAAAAACCAAACAAAACAAACAAATAAGTCACAGGATCTGGTTGTTGTATTAATGATGGCAATAATGGCGACGATGCTGATGTTGATTATGTGGTAGTGGATGGTTGTAGTATTGATGGCAATGAAGATTATGATGATGATGATGATGATGATGATGATGATGATGATGATGATGATGATGATGATGATAATGATGATTATGACAATCTTCCATCTAATTGTCTTCAAAAATTGTGTACTGCATATACATTTCTAAAAAGGCCTCCATTGTTGTAAAATTTCAGCCTTGCATCATTTATATCATTTATTGTTTGGAGGCTGTATGGTTCTAAACTTTTGCCACAGATGACTGTGCCGCAGGTAGGGGACATCACTCTTTACCGTATGGGTAGAAACTTTTGATTTCGGAAATAATGTCCTTCTTCCTCCAGATATGATCCGTCCTGGCAATATACTATTCCAGCGCGGAAAATTGCGTTCCAGTGTGGGGTAGAAGCATGAACGTTGAGAAGGTAGATGCAAAACCTCGCAAGTCCATACACATCGTGTCATGATCGATGGCAACGACCCCTAGAGAATCCTGCCCGAAAAATGGCAGCAATCCAGTCCCCTCCCCCCCCTCCCCCCCCCCCTCCCGATGTCCGGGGATAGCCAATTACAAACAACGGGATTAACAAGATGAAAGAGAGAAGGAATGGG
>NC_088370.1:42658633-42666133 GCF_034508935.2 Berghia stephanieae | reverse complement strand
ATAGGAAAATTGTCAGGTGCATTGTGACCTACATAAATTTGCTTTTGAGAAATTATTGATTGTTTACGATTTGTTTGAAATGCATGGCTAATGACATGGATCATAAACAAGACAAAACAATGGATTAGAAGACTGCAGCCATAGGACGATTGTATAGACATACAGGACACACATGGAATCGCCCAGATATTGGGTTGAATAAAATTCAGAAAAATATGTGGAGGGGGCACTTATTGTATCAATAATAATGACGAGAAAAATAGGATAAGGAGAAATGTCAGATGGAAACAGAGAAAAAATGTCACGGGGTCAAAATTAAGATCCAATTGACACGAGGTCCTCGTAAACGTCCCAGGTTTAAGAGTTTTTGCCAAGTGTTAGGTCATTTCAATCAATCTATACTTGAAGAACGAGTTTTCTTGCCAAATTAAAAATACGTGTTTTCCAGCGTTAACCCTTTCCTTACCAACTATTGGATAATCGTCACATTCGTTACCATACCGTCAGCATTTTTTTCAATCTGATTTCTTTTGTTTATCACAATATTTCAAGTCATTTATTAATTCTAGTCATGAGAATTTGACGCTGTGTTGTACTGGTTATTTTTCTGAACAAAATATGTTGAATTTGGGTTTTTAAAAATTCATTTTTATGTTAGATGGCTTTGACACTTGGGGGAAAATCCGAAAATGGTCGGTAATGATCGTTCGCACCATGAATGAAGCAAGAAAAAGCTCTCGAGTTGAGACTGAAAATAGAAGATACAGGCTGCATATACTTGGAGTAAACGAAACCCACTGGATACAATTCGGACAGAAACACCTCATGTCAGGGGAGAGTTAAAGAAGCTGATATACAGAGAAGTGATACGACAAGGGACGAGATAAAAAAGTTAGCTCAGGATAGAGAAGGATCAAAACTGTTTGTCTGTGGCCTATATCCTGATCCAGGTTGAAAAAGACAATGATAATGATGATTCATTTGAGGGTCATCTTAACGTTGATTTTGACATTTTCATCAAATGAAATAATTCCACGAAATATGACACTGACTACTTGGTCCAAAATTATGACACACCCTCTCAAATCGGATTTATTTTGGGATGAGAAAAGAGCTGCAATTTGCATTTATAGACAGGAACAGATAAATTGGGGTTTTAAAATGAGCTTTTATATAGCGCAATATCAACCAACATGATCAAAGCGCTTTACAAAGGTTCCCTGACCAACAACAACACGTAAGATTTAGATCAAGACATGACATGGCGTCTGTGAGGCATTATAACATTTTTTTCCGACAAAGACAACGGCCAGGTACTCATTTTACATGGTCAAGGACAACTGCACATCTACAATCAATCTGGTGTTCAAAGCGTTTTCTCCAAGTCTTAACCGTATTATTCATCGTGTGTACGATCGCTCAACCAAATGGAAGACTGGAACATTCAGGATACCGGCCAAACATTTCCCACTCCAGGTTGGTTTTCCTGGAATCACCATTCTTAAGAAATAAACCAATTTATTTAGTGCAGTGTCCACTAACATTCTCAAAGCCTGTTACATGGGGTTCGAAGCCAACAGGAACAAAAGACTGGTGGAGACTTGACGCCTGTGAGGCGTTCCAATTGTTTAACCCACAGACTCCAAACGGAATTATGTCAGGATAAACTTGTTACTTAACATTGAATCTATAGCCAATTATATGGAACTTGATAGTCATTTATTTCTGTTTTTGAACAAACCGAAGAAAGTAAATAAATCCACGAAAAAAAAAAAGAAAAAACAACAACATCCACGGTATTGGGGTCAAAATCTGTCTTCAGCCACCGGCCGTGAACCTTAGTAAAAGCAATATATATATATATAAAATATATATATAATATATATATATATATATATATATATATATATATTATATATATATATGCCCAGGGTATGAGAACCCCTGATTGGGAGTCAGATGAGGAGGATACTTCTCCATTGGAGCAAGTTTCCAGCCATTTTACCACAGCAGATACAAAGACCCCACGCTGCATTGCCATACAGCATCTTAAATACGCTTTCTTGTTTGACGTCATTGCCAGTGCGGAGGTAAAGGTCTATAGACTTTACACGGATTTTACAGTATCATTTAGCCTAAAGCTTGTTCTATTTAAAACTCTGGTCAATATGAACATAATCTATTTTGTACTACACCTATCATAGTTACAAACAGTGCTATTGAAATAATAAAAAGATCTTCATATTTAGATAGTCCAATTGACATTATCCATTGCTTACCACGTAAAATCCCCAGTTTATATTGCGTTTTGATTTTCATCTAGCGTCATCAGCGCGTATCTATTACTTTAACTGGTCTTTTAATCAGTGAAATATACGCAGATAAATTTCCATGAATTAGGGAAGGAATTGTGACCTAAAACAAGAAACAATAATATGCTACCTATAAAGGTTTATAAACACACACACATACACACACAAAAGCAAAGATGAGACATATGTATTAGTTGCTTTAAACTCCATGTATTCCCAAATCAGGAGAAATGTTCATGTTATACCTCTCAAGTTAACTGCTCAGTTTCCTTTTTATTACTTGGACTCGGCCAGGCACTCGTATACATCTGTTAAGACTTTGTATGTAATAAATCTCATTCCATTATTAAACTAGTTTTGGTTGACACTGTAAAAGCCATCCAACTTGCCGCTGATTCAACGATGACACAAAACATATTATAACTTATTCAGCAGGTTCTCATTCCATTATTAAACTAGTTTTGGTTGACACTGTAAAAGCCATCCAACTTGCCGCTGATTCAACGATGACACAAAACATATTATAACTTATTCAGCAGGTACAATAGATATGAGATGTGTGAAGCTCACACAATGATGTTTGTTTATAAGTAATGCAGGATTATTTTAGTAATTATAAGGTTATGATTAGAACCTGTTTAATTTCTTTTTTGTAAAATAAATAAAAACTTGCAAAGAACATACATGAAGTGCGACGTCATATTATATGTTATAGTGGTGGTAGGGAAGATAATGTGGTGATAGAAGTGGCTGTAGTAGTAGTGGTATGGATAATGATGTTTTTGGTATATTGGTGGTTCGGATATAACAACACAAATTACTACTACTACTACTACTACTACTACTACTACTACTACTACTACTACTACTACTACTACTACTACTACTACTACTGCTACTACAGCTACTACTACTACTACTACTACTACTACTACTACTACTGCTGCTGCTGCTACTACTAAGCTACTACTACTGCTACTACTATTACTACTACTACTACTACTACTACTACTACTACTACTACTACTACTGCTGCTGCTGCTACTACTACTATAATAATAATACTTCCACTACAACCATTACTAGTACGCCAACTAATATTACTACCAATTACTACTACTACAACCATTACTAGTACGCCTGCTACTACTACTACTACTACTACTACTACTACTACTACTACTACTACTACTACTACTACTACTACTACTTCTTCTTCTACTACTACTACTACTACTACTACTAACTACTACTACTACTACTAACTACTACTACTACTACTACTATCACTACTATTACTACTACTACTACTACTACTACTACTACTACTACTACTACTACTACTACTACTACTACTACTACTACTATTACTACTACTACTACTACTACTTCTACTACTACTACTACTACTACTATTACTGCTGCGGCTACTACTACTACTACTACTACTACTACTACTACTACTACCACAACTCCTACTACTCCTAATACTACTACTTCTTCTTTTTGTAACTGTTCTACCGCTTGATCAATAGAACCAACACAGAAAACTACGTGAAAACTTAAACGTTGTTTATATAAAATCTATTGAGGCAATGCGTTTAGTTTTTTTAATCATAACACCTGCCAGCCAGATATAACGTGTCACACACAAAACAATGTGTAAGGTTGATTCGTTTATAGTGTTATTCATACTGTTAACAAATTTCAATCAACCCCAAATGAAAATCAGAAACTTAATTATTGAAAACAAATACAACTGTGTCTGCTCAGGCCTTAGTTTGCCTACACAGGCGCAATTCTTCTTCTTCTTCTTCTTCTTCTTCTTCTTCTTCTTCTTCTTCTTCTTCTTCTTCTTCTTCTTCTTCTTCTTCTTCTTCTTCTTTTTTCTTCTTCTTCTTCTTCTTCTTCTTCTTCTTCTTCTTCTTCTTCTTCTTCTTCTTCTTCTTCTTCTTCTCTCTCTCTATGTACTCTACTCTTTCTCTCACTCTCTCTCTGTCTCTCTCTCTGTACTATACTCTACTCTCTCTCCCTCACTCACTCACTCTCTCTCTCTCTCTCTCTCTCTCACTCCCATAAAAGGTAATTGGGGTCAAAAGGAATGTGGGACTCTGTTAGGGATAATCGAATCAAACTTACTAACACACTTCACATCACATACAATTTAGTGATGAATACTCATAAAAATGGCTGACTAAAACCAATAACTATGATCTGATTGACGTCAAAAGACACCTAGATAACCACGAACTCTCAGTTAGACATACATCATAATGTAAACAATTATAATGGTTGGTAAATATAGAAAACTACACAGGTTTTATTCAATTAAACAATTACAAAAACACGATGACGTCAATTTCGTTCTATCTCTATGCCCGTATTTGGTTATATAAAACTATTGATGTCAAGAGGATATAACGTGTCAATACACAAAAGTATGTGTTACGTTGATTGTTTATAGCATCATTAATACTTTTAAGAAATTAAAATCAACTCCAAATGAAAATCAGAAATTTATTCTTGAAAACAAATTCAACTGTGTCTGCTCAGGCCTTAGTTTGCCTACACAGGCCGCCATTCTCGTTTCTCTTTCTCTCTCTCTCTCTCTCTCTCTCTCTCTCTCTTTCTCTTTCTCTCTCTCTCACACACACATACACATTCTCTTTCACACACACATACACACACACACACACACACACACACTCACTCCCATAAAACGGGTCAAAAGGAATGTGGGACTCTGTTATGGATAATCTAATCTACTAACACAATACACTTCAACAGTGATAACATCACTTCCCTCTTAATGACGCATGGTAACTTAGTAACTGTCTCTAAACAATCGGAACAATGGCGGACGCCCTCATAAAATATTTCTCCGACGATCATAAAAGCGTATACAAAAGGGGAAAACCATTTAAAATCTGATTATGTTTTGATTTTAATACATTCTGATCACAAGACATGTGAAAAGTTTTAGCCAGCATGAAGAATAAAAGGTACAGATTGTATTTGACTGCCGTTGCTGAGCGACGTGACATACGATTATTGAATCCAATTCACAACACATACAATTTAGTGATAAAAGCTCATAAAAATGGCTGACTAAAAACAATAACTTAGAGCTGATTGACGTCAATAGACACCTAGATAACCACGAACTCTCTGGCAGTCGTCATAATGTAAACAATTATAATGATTGGTTAACACAGAAAACTACCCAGGTTTTATTAAAATAAGCAATTACAAAAACCTGATGACGTCAATTTCGTTCTATCTCCATCTCCGTATTTGGTTATATAAAACTATTGATGTCAACATGATATAACGTGTAAATGCACAAAAGTAAATGTGTTACGTTGATTGTTTATAGTCATATTCATACAGTTTATTGATAATTGCCCATGAAAATTGCTGATTAAAAATAATAAGTAATATCAGAGTGATGCCAATAATGACCTTGATAACCACGAATCTGGGGCAGTCGTCACAGTGTACACAATTATTACAACGGACCTATGAAAAGTTTGTGAGCGGGATTTTGTCATGATTGACAATCGGACTCGAAAACGCGGCTATAGATATCAAAGAGTAGGATGAGATCATCTAAAGATGTTACATGATTGACATGGCCATTTAGGGAACTCAGTATCTAGCAGAAACAGAATCTGAACACAATAGGGTAAACCTATCGTTGCAACATCAATCATCCTTCGACGATACAAGTCTGTCCCTTTGAGTTGTGCATTTTGGTATTTCATTTTCAACCTTTGTGTTTTTGATACCACCCACCGATAATTTAATTGGTCAGTCTCGCCAATTTCGACTCAACGTCTTGTCGAATTTCGTGATTCGATGATTTACTTAATAATAATATTATAGTTATCACCAGGTCATCTGACGTCATGAGGTAGCCAAATTATAATAACATTTATTGTCACGACTATGGATAGCCGAACGAGAATGATCCGTAGATTTTCGATTGAATGAATTTAGTAGACAATGGTTAAAGTTCTCACCGGTTACTTTAAATCAAGACTCGGCAAAATATCAATAACCATTCTAACCGGGCATTAAATAAAACTTGTCTTAAAATTGTATAAGAAATATATAGGTTAGAACAATTAATATATGTAAAATTGCCGTTTATCAGCTGATTTCAATTAGAAAAAAAATCATCCTTTTCTTTCAATGAGACACCATCGTGTAACTTGTTGACATGCTATATATCATTTTGAGTTTACAGATGATAGGGGTGACAAAGGATTTGGATGGTCGTATAGGATAGACGGGGAAAGACGGTGACATAAGATATTTCTTTTCATGGCAAACTTTTATTTCGAAAAGAGTCTGTTCATGGCTTTTCGCTAGAATAAAGTAGCAATGTACATGAAGAACGACATATTATTTTTTCTAAGGGAAACATTATTATTGGCCCAATTTCTTGTAACTGCTGTTCCAAGCTTGTCAACACAAAATGTTTTCACACCAAAAATTGTATTTACTGCGTGACTTAATAAGTCATATAATGCGAGCATAGCCTCCCCCCCCCTCCAAATGTTTTCTTTGTTCTCGATATCTTGGTAATAAATCACCAAATTAGAAAATGTTATATCTTCCCACATTGCACTGATCACATTATGCATTCCACTCATATTATCCACGCACACGCAACCCCCCCCCCTCCCCACACACACACACACACACACACACATGCACGTCCAAACTAGGATACATTATCAATTGTCATCTCTCTCTCTCTCTCTCTCTCTCTCTCTCTCTCTTCTTTTTTTTTACACAGACGGACTAGTTCCCCAACACATTTATGTCAGATGATCGTTCCTCGTGGCCAATTTCAAAATCAACGGCATCCGATTACACTAAGGAAAAGTAGTTGTGAAAAAGTAAATAAAATTATTTTTTAAAAGCTATATTCTAATTGAGGCCAATCTTGGCCAAATTGGCCAAGATTATGACCATCTGGCAGCCCTGCATATAGCGATGTCTTCCAAAGCCGTTTCGAATGGTCCAGCCACTTGACGTAACTATAGTACTCTAGTCGGACATGTCCAGCCATGCTATAATATTATAATATTCGTTGTCGCCACCGTCATGCTCACGGTGTGACCCCGTTAACTTAACGGGGCGGAGAAGACCATCTAGAATATTGTCCTTTTGTTGGAGA
>NC_088370.1:42651133-42656133 GCF_034508935.2 Berghia stephanieae | reverse complement strand
CTTGACATCCTCGGGTAACGAATCGGATATCTGTCAGTTTCCAATTTCGGATTACCTGTAGTCTCCGAATACTCGAATTTTCGGTCTCTCACCACTGGTCGTCTTCTTTTATTTTAACAATAGGTGTTCCAAATTCGTTTAACAATGTATTTGTCCAAATACCCTTTGCAATACCGGCATCCGAGGTCTTGTTGAGGTCGTCCTGAATCGCATATGGGACGAAAAGAGTCTTGTGAAACAAAGGCGTCACATCGGCTGGGAATTTAATGTCAAGTTCAAAATCTTCCAATTTATCGAATTCTGATTTGAAGACATCAGCAAATTCTTCATACTTTTGTTTACGTGCCTTTTGAAGATGTGACATGACTTTGCGGGATTATTACGAACATAATTTTTGTTTTGTTTGATTGAAACAGTTCATCGACCGAGACATTGAGCATTTTTATGGCAGAACGTCCTAATAAGTGTAACGGCATAGTGGTTACAACACAGTTTATTTCTCGCAGCGTATCGTTCACAGACACAGGCAAAAAAACAGTTCCCATGACATGGAGTTCCAGGTTCTATGCACATTGATACTTAATGTTGGTATTAGAGAGTATTGGTTTGCCAATCCTCTCCCATGTCATAGTTGAAATGGAATTGTAACCTGTCCATGGATCTATTTCGAAAACCATTTTCGGTCGGATACAGTCGTAGCTAACTTATTTTTTATTGTCATACTCCGTTGTCGGCTCTGTCTGTCTTTCATTCGAACGTTTGATACGCTTTTTGTTTTGACTGCCTTGCTGAATTGTAGGAGTCTGTTTTCTTTGAAGCTTGATTTTATGGACCTCAGGTTGAACAGATAATCTAGTCTCGCTAGCCACTCTTCAGGCATCTTCTATGTCCGTGGCCACCTCGATGGCTTTGTTAAACGAAAGCTAGTCCTCCTTGTGCTTGAATAGCGCTTCAAGAACAGCTATGTTGTTGACTGCGCACATGAAACAGGAACGCATGGCTTCATCCAGGGGAGTTTCAATAGGCTCAGGCGAATTCTAGCTGCCAATTCCTGAATAGATTCACCTGGTTTCTTCTGCAGGCCGTCAAAAATTTATTACGTTCTCTGACAACAAATAATAGAGGGAGGTACTGCTCCCTCACATAGTTTTTTAAAAATTTTTTGCAGGACTGAGTGCAGTTATCGCCCTAGTTGGTGTTTCTGGACTCGCCATGTTAGTCAGTATTTTGTAAACAACTGGCAATTCGTTGACAAGGAAAACGTATGCTTTCTTCTCATCAGGTACGGAGTGAGCAGTGAAAAATGATTTAAAGCATTGCCATTAGTCGATCCATACTTCTAAGGCAGTATCAAATGCGACAAAGCTCAGAATTGATGAAGGTTTTGGTAAACATGTAGTACTGCCGGTTACAAGTTTCATGAGCATTTCCATCTGCTTTTCTTGTCGTTAAACGACTTGCTTCATTTGCTTTTGTTGTTGCAGCATTTGCTCATTTTCTTGTTCAATCTGGTGTTGTAATGTGGCGACGAGCTTTTCATTTGACATGATGACAGTTGTGCGGACACGACTATATTATATATAATAAGAGAACGAAGATGCGACGCGAGAGAAGGGTAGTAAATTATTGACGAAAAAAAAAAACAACTATAATTACTCACCCAAGCGTCCGACTGCTTGGTTGTATGAAGACTACGGCCCTATTGTTTACTTTCGTGACGTAACAGTTTACCGTAGTGCCCACGAACTGTGGCGGGAATAAAGGCGGGAAGGCTTCTTACCACGTGATAGGCGGGTGTCCACGAAGAGGGCGTCTTACCACGTGCTGATACTCTGCAGGCATAAAAGGCACTTGTTTCGGTTTTAACGGCTGGCAGATTTTTGTACGTGGTATGTTGACTTTTCGACTGACGCAGCGAAACGCTCCGATAGGCAGATGCGCAGGATAAAGGTGAAAAAATGAGTTTTTGACGAAACACCAGAGTAATATTGCGGAAAAACTCAACTCAGAAGATTTAAAAGAAGTAATGAAATATATATATATATATATATATATATATATATATATATATATATATATAATATATATATATAATATATATATATATATATATATATATATATATATATATATATATATATATATATATATATATTATATATATATATATATATATATAATGCAAATTTTCACTCACATTTTTTTGGCCGAGAGGAATCGTTTCTGTGTTTTTTACACTTCTTCAGTCGGCGTAATCCATTGTAATGTCCGTAGGAAAGTTCTTACTCCAAACTAAAGTTGTTTCGTTGTGTAGTGGTGATTAGTGTTGATGTGTATTGTGATGTGCTCTCATGTTTATATTATGACCACAACAGACAAATCATATCCGAACCCAACAACACCAATACAAATAAAGACAATAAACCCAACAGCGCCACATTGTACGTCCACAAACACTCCAACCACCCACCTACGATAATAAAACAAATACCCACCATGATAGAACAACGGCTAAACAACCTCTCTTCAAATGAAAACATATTCAACGAAACAAAACAAGACTACGAAATGGCACTCAAACAGAGCGGACACACCTCAACACTGAAATACAAAAATTTAACACACGCCACAACACCAAAACAAAACAGAAAAAGGAATATAATATGGTTCAACCACCCGTTCAACAACGCAATCACTTCAAATATCGGTAAGCAGTTCCTTGCACTCATCGATAAACACTTCCCGAAGAACCACCGTCTGCACAAAATAATCAACAGAAACAACGTCAAGATAAGCTACAGCTGTGCACAAAACATTAAACAGATCATTACCAACCACAACAGACAAATCATATCCGAACCCAACAACACCAATACAAATAAAGACAAACTCATAATATAAACATGATAGCACATCACAATACACATCAACAATAATCACCACTACACAACAAAACAACTTTAGTTTGGAGTAAGAACTTTCCTTCGGACATTACAATGGATTACGCCGACTGAAGAAGTGTAAAAAACACAGAAACGAGTCGTCTCGGCCAAAAAAATGTGAGTGAAAATTTGCATTATATATTAGCTCTAACCACCATTATCGAGCACTTTCGTACCTACAAGTACCCACAAACACTCATAAATATATATATATATATATATATATATATATATATATATATATAATTATTATATTATATACATCTTATTATTATTATAAATTATTATTATTTATTATTATTATTATTATTATTATTATTATTATTATTATTATATTATTATTATTATTATTATTATTATTATTATTATTATTATTATTATTTCTTCCTAGTCGGCCTCGACTGATCACGGCTTCAATCGTCGGGTCAGCGACAATCCAGACGTCGCAGCGCAGCTGTTTCGGCCGCGCCTCAGGCATGTTGAACGGCATACGCATTGCCCCGCGCCGCCATTCACTGTACTGTGGCGTAGTTGTACATATGTCATGGCTTATGATCGTATAGTGGCTTTTTGGTAGATGGTATTGATATTCCTTTGCATTGTGTTCTAGATATTAATAATGACTAAATAGTTCAAGTTTCAATTATGATAATCGAAGGTACAACATCAAGACATTCAAAATAAAATCCAGATTCCAAGTTTAATTTCTTACTGTTTTATTTCTTGTGATAAATTCCAAATCCAAATCAAATGGCATGGTCATAATTCAATCGGTTTCATAAATTCCAAATCCTTAAAACCAATCCAACTGTAAAGTCATTATGCCCATGTAACCATTTTCAATGTACGTGGGGTATTTCAAAGACCGTAAAATAAAGATTCTTAGTAGGATGTTAGAACTTGCAGCATACTAGGAAAGTGCAGCTCATAGTGAAGTAGAATGGAAAATCGAATGTAGAGTAGAATCAAAAACCCTTTAAAATGTTCCCACAATTCCTTTCCAAAGGTCAGTTTTAAAGCCCAAATAATCAAAGGTGGCACGCCCAAATAAACCGTACGCCCAAATAACAAATACGGTAGGCCCAAATGATATCGTATGCCCAAATAATACTTTACGCCGAAATAATAAAATCCAACTATAATTTGATGCTTATATACCAAAATACCAAGTAACACAGATCGAAGAAAGTAATTTTTTAGTACTCAATATAATGACCAAGTTTAACTGATATACAAGCACCGTGAACTGATTAAACCCACTTGCTGTAAGCTAACTCTCTTACAGTACCGTTGCGCCTATTTCGCCGAAGCCGCATACGAAGCTCTTCGATTTATTTGTTTATTTATTTATTTCTATCATATTTACACTCACATGTGCCACGTCCTTTCCTTGTTTGCTTGTTAATGTCAATTTGTTGGGTTTCGTATAAGTGGAAATTTTTGGTTGGGGGGCGGTTGTTATTTTGTATGTTAGTATGAGTATTATTAAATGGTTTTGATTGCCACGTAATATTGTTAAGGCCTAAATAGGGTTTGTGCTCTCTACTCTAGCTATAGAATTATAAGCAGTGATACATTTCATCTTTCTTTTCATTTTTTCTTAGCATGGTCGTTGTCGTTTATGTTGGCATTCATTTCCGATTCCATTTGTATGAGGGTGATAAGGGAGGGGGACTGTTTATATTATTTATCTATATTTGGGATTGGGTGGGGTGTATTGCATGGCGGGGTTTGAAAAAAAAAAAGGAAATAATATACTTAGTTTTACACATAACAGTTCTGATACATTATTACGGAGGCCGAAGATTTTGAGGAAAGGTGATCGATTCTTTGAAGTTGTGTCGATTTCAAAAGTAAGGCGGGGGGGGGGGGGGGGGGGAAGAGAAAAGACATGAACGTACATTGTTATTTGTTGTGTCCAGGAAATTTTGCAATGATTATTATTATGATCTGGTGAAAATGTTATGGGTATTTAAGTAGGGCAGACTCAGAAGAGTTAAGTGATTATATGTGAGAGAATATTTTTTATTATAGTAGTATAAGTCAGTGTATATACAC